>NC_089594.1:55086907-55391123 GCF_019320115.1 Miscanthus floridulus
AAATATGGAAAACGCGAGCTAATAAATAAACTGGCTACTATTTCCTTTTTTCCTTAAGGCCATGACTGCTTATTCGCAAGTTACCGCCAGTAGCTAGGTACAGCAGTACCCAACAAATCGGTAGTAATAACCTCACCAGTGTCACCGATGCGGGTTGTTGGTTTGGTCTAATAGTGGTCTCCGATCCAACCTCTGTTTGTTAATGATGAAAATAGGGCAGGACCAAACATTACGCGACACGAGCAAACGTGTTGGTCATCATCAGTGTGTATATATATACTAGGTAGGTAGTTTGTACGTTGCTATGGAACAACTAAATTTTTTGTACTAAAAACACACGGATCATACGATAAGATAACAATACTGTTAAATTAAATATCGACATTAAAGTGATATTTAATTCAAAAAGCAAAGTTTGTGAAATTAAAACAGTCACGGAGAGCGCGGCGTCGTAGGCTCACAAACTATACTGTATAGACTTTTTCGTGATATGGCTAAGATAATATTTTATATCAGCAGAAAGAATTCTCCGGTATCCATTTCTTTCATGTGCCAATAAATCCATGAATAAGTTTTGCTGCATCTCCATATAATCCTGTACACACAGGTTCGAGTATATATGTAAATATTAGTGCCTGTCACATGGTTAATACTACATGTCTTAAAAAATCTCTCATAAAATTTTAAAATAAAGTATGTTATACTCACCATATAAATATTGTGGCTTTAGGACTATTCCACGCAGACATATATTGTAGAATAAGGTATCCACTTGAGTGTCTGTTTCAAGATGTTGAATTAGGTATTGTAATTCTTAATTTCGACATATTTTCCAGGTCAAGGCAACCAATTGTGACACTTTTCTTAGTGGTGCATAATTTTATGGTGCACCTCTTGACTATTTGAGTAAGGACAAGTTAGCACTGCAAAGGCTCAGAAAAGCCGCTGAGAAGGTCAATGTTGAGTTTTCCTCCACTATGCATACTAAAACCTATGTCCCCGTTTATTATTGCCGATGCTTTTGATGCAAAGCAATTCAACATTACCATGATCAGATATAAGTTTGAGTCTCTTGTGAGCAATCTCATAAAGGGACTCTCATCCTTTATGTGATCTGCCTCAAGAATACTGGCAGGACGGGGACCCATGTTGGAATGTCGCACATAAAATATCCATATTTTGTCCACGATCTATTTCCCATGAATACATGTGGGTACTATGATAACACTAACTACACCAAATGAAAGATTAGAGAGAATTTATATTGCCTCCAGAAGAATTTATTTATTAAGTTCTTTGGACTCTACAGGTAGTTTTGAAATATCTGTTTGCATGTCTTATCTCGTATCCTAATTCAAAATTTTGTAGTTTAATTAGAATATGGGGAAATGATTCAAAATGAACAGACCCAAGGGCAATTTCAGCAAAAAACAGCAAGTGAGGGCGATGGGACACGTGAGCGTGAAGCCAAATGAAAGGAGAAAAAAACTGTCCCTTTTGTAAATGCAAAGAGAAGAAGTAATTAAATGTAGACAGATTTGACAAGGTTCTCAGAAATACAAAGAGATTTCTTTTGTCTTAATTCAAACATGCAATGTGTATATAGATAGCACAATAATTTTCTACTTTATATTTTGCCGTAATTATTATATTATATATATATATATAATATAATATAATAATCAAATACCAAAAGGCCCTTTTCTTTACTTGAAACAAATAGTAAAAGACACTCTATATTAATCGCTCCCCTTTAATTTTCCACTTTAGCCTTGTCACCCCGTTCGTCGTCAACGATGTGGCAAAGCGGCGAGTCGCCATCGACCACCCCGGCCTCGATCAGACCTACTCACCCTTTTTAATTTTCGACGTTGCGTGTACCGCGGGCGCTTTGACAAAAACAAAATCCCGCCAGCCAGCCGCTAGTTTCCGCATGAAGCTTTGCATGACGTACACGTCGATGCAGGGTGTGGGGTGTGGGCTCCTGCTTCACTGTTACGCTGACGGCTGGCCGCGCGCGGTCAGCGCCAGGCCGCTTCGACTTCGAGAAAGAAACGGTGGTGCAAGAAGAAACCGCAAGCGACCGAGACGGCATGGCCGTGTCGGTCGATGACTTGATGGGAATGATCACTGCTCTTCTGGATGCTCTGCCGCCGCACCAGACTGTACAGTACGATTTTTTTTTTCTTTTTCTGATCGATGATGATCCATGACATATCGCGATTTTTTTAATTTTAACACTTTTTTTAAACTAATTTTAAATCTAACATTATCGGTTTTTTTTAAACTAACACTTTTGGCCGCGCCTATTGTCCTGGCACGGCCAAATGCCTCTGCCGTGTCATGCATGGTGGCGCGGCAGTGGGCTGACGTGGCGACGACCGGAATCGTGACTGGTGACGTGATTGGGCAGTGCCATGCCCTGATCCGTGGCGCGGCAGAGCCGAATAAAACCCCCACCGCCTGATCCGTCTCGCTGCCCCAGCAGTAAGGCCGCCTGGCCGCCGCGCCCGCGTCTGCCCGAGCCAGCCCGCCGCCGAGCACGCCGGCCGCCGCACCACGAACGCCGGCAACCAGCCCCCCTCCCCCCCCCCCCCCCCGCCCGGCCCTCCGTTGCCGCCTCCCTCCCTTCCCTTTCATTCCCCGATCGCCTCCCTCCCTCCTCGTCCTCATTGAAGATAATGACGCACATTTTATTTTTGTTTAAATGGTGGATAGGATATTATGAATGTGAGTTAAGGTTAGGAGAAAAATTATGTTTAAAAACTATGGGCTACGGTTTGAAGGAAGATATTAGTTTGATTTTGTCAATGTTAAGGTTAATTATTTAGTTAGAAGTATGTTTACTATGTATATTTTTGTTGCTATAAGTGTTGGTTATATTATTTTAGTTGCATTGCAAATGATTATATTTTACATTAATTTGTGTTGTTTTGATTGATGTTTAATTTAAACTGTTTTAATAGATGGAAGATATGTTTCGGGAGCAGTCATGACGAAAACAGGGTCGTCCTAGAGAATTATACCCCGACGAGTCTAGCAAAGATGCCCCCGTCCCCTCTGAACTCCCTGTCCCTAACTGTGACTGTGGTCGTCCGGCCGACGTGTTTCAATCGAGACATCTGGACGCAACGGCTCGTTGCTTCTACACGTGCAGTCGTTTTAATGTAAGTAATTGTTTCCGTATATTTTTCTTCTTCATTTGTATTACTAGGTTACTAATATTTTATTGATTTTTTGTTGTGTAGGCCCATGAGAGGTGCTTTTTCTTTCGGTGGATCGACGGTGCAGACAAGTTTGATCCCAGGTACCTCCTTTTCGACGATTGGTGGAGAGGACGACATCCACGAGAGCACTTTGAATGGTGGGTTCCACCTCCCCCTAACCCCCCTCCAATGATGGTTAAGGAGAAGCACTTAGCTACAGTTAGACGACTCAAGGAACCTCCTCTGTGCCATTGCGGAGACTGAGCCGTGATAAACCCTGACAATACGTTGGAGTTTGTGTGTCCAAACAAGCATGAAGTAAGTGCAAAGTGTATGTTTTGAAATATTGAGCTACATGTGTATGTACTAATGTCACGTTATTTAGGTGTATTCAATGGCAAAGTATCGTTTCAAGGAGTGGTTGTATGATCCTAAGAACAAATGGCCCGAAGAACCTCCAAAGGCAAAGCAAAAGAAGAAAGAAAGGTTAATTTACAAAACACCGTCAGTCAAGTGCGAATGTGGTGTTAAATTCAACTACGGTCTAGTCCCTTCGAAGCTTGGAATAGGCTATTATTGCGGCCATATGATTGACTATGATGAGGTTGGTTATTTTTGTGGTAACCATGAAATCGTATTTTGTTTTTTTGCTAAGACATGATATAATTTTTCGTTTGAACAGAACACTAGGAAATGCAGGTGGGAATGTTAAGATGGTCAAGCTAAGTTCTTGGATGAACTGAAGGGGAAGCAAGTAATTACACGGAAGAGGGGATATGGATCTGACCACGTCAACCTTTTCGTTAAGTATCACAAAGACAAGATGCGTGAGTTTGCTAGACAGCACGGTATTTGTAACACGGTCGACGTTGGGCTTAACAAATGGGGATTGGAGAGACGGATGACGTTAGAGAAGGAGAGGGCAAGGAAGGAGGCAAGGGAGGAGACAAAGACTACAGATGTAGGTTTTGAATGAGCATATTGTTGTATTATGTGCCAGTGAGTGCTCGAAAGTCTTTTTTTGTTGCCTGATTTTAAATATAATATAATCACGTTGCTAACTGATTGCATTTTATACATGAAGGAATTGGATGCAGCGAGGAATATGCTGCAGAGGTGGCTCGTGCAAGGTATGAAGAAAAGAAGTTAGATGAGCACAGAAAGCGAGCTGGTCGCACCGTTGAATCACCAATTGTGTTGTCTGATGAGGGGGACAAAGATGAGGACGACACTGCCAGACTCAGCGAGCTCATCGCTCTAGCAGAGGCGGGCTTGTAGGCGGAGGAGGCTGAAGACGACACTGTTAGACTGAGCGAGCTCATCGCTCTAGCAGAGACGGGCTTGCAGGCGGATGAGGCTGAGGACGACACTGCTAGACTGAGCGAGCTCATCGCTCTAACAGAGACGGGCTTGCAGGCGGAGGAGGATGATGACGCGTTCTTCACTTAGGCCGCAGATGAAGCGGAGGCCACTTTCTACAGGCAAAAGGCAGATTAGGGCAATGTAGGTGAGCCTAGCCACAGCAACAGGGTTGTGGTTGAGGAATGGTACTCGGACGACGAGTAGCTTACTCATATGTTTCTGACTGAGGGTTTTTTATTGCGCCGTCTGTTAGTTCCATGCTTTATTAATGATCAATATAGCTATGTAGTAGAAATTCCATTATGTTGTCTTATATTCCATTTGAACTACTGATGTATTGTACTCATGTATCATGTACTCGGATTACCCATGATCGATCTTAAGTGATCACATCTATTTGTAGCATGCGTTGAGAATTTCTAAAACAAACGTAATCGCGTTAAATTATCTCGAATACAGCGCTGTAGCCCACTGGTTCAGTCGTGCCATAGCCTAGTCAGTGCCGCGCCATAGTCCACGGCGCGGTAGTGATGCGGCCAGACAACGGCCAGCCCCAATTGAGTTGTTGTCGGTGCTGTAATAAACTTCAAGTGATGCCTTCACCATGCGCAAGTTGAAACGAATATGAAGCAAATAAATAACCGACAAGTTACCACATAACATTTTCATTAGTTTATGAGTCTATAAGTTTTCGACGACAATATTCGTTCGATATAAGTTCAACATAATGAACTAAGTCCCAGAAATGTAAGGATCCCTCGAACGCCTCTTGGAAACCTCGTCGCCCGGTGGAAGAAGGGGTCGTCATACTCTACCTCAAGAAGGGGGTACAGCTGGTGCGGCATGGGAGGAGCCATTCTGTTACAAATTGATAAACAAAGGGTTAGAGTATTCAAATTAACAATATTTAGATTAACATTATGTAGCATTGCAAAATTTGAACTACTTGTTATGCAATACGAACATAATATGAAATCACCTGCTGCCCTTGTCTTCTATGCCTGCTAGACTTGTGATCAGATTATTTGCAAACGGAGCAAAGATTCCTGCCATGGGTCTCACTGAAGTCTCCCCCGCCGTACATGTCTTCGTCATATCCTCTCATAGCATCCATGTCCCCATTGAGTCGCTTCTTCTTCCTCCTACCCTTCCCTACCTTTATTAGATCCGGATGCGGCATGCAGTCATAACCATTATAAGGTGGCCACTGTGTCGAGTCAAGGTATGACTCGAAGCTCATCTCCCAAATACTAACGGTGTTTGAATGGAGATAGAAGGGTGACATATATGGTAGATCCTTATAGTTATACCCGCGAACCCTGCAGGCCGTGATCATATGAGAGCAAGGGGCATGCATGATCTGAGGGATGTTGTAACTGCACTCTACCTTTTCAAGATCAACTCGGTAGTTTCGTCCACCATAACGTTCGTCGCCCAAGCTTGTGCCACCCTTGCCCCGTACACTAAAGATATGGCGGCAGGGTCCATATGGCTCGACGGTATGCTGCTTGGCTAATTCCTCAACCCCCTTCAAATGTTCATGTCCGGCCTTTCCAAAACGCCCCTGCTCAGCTATATTCCTCTGCGCAAGTTCCCACCTCTTCACAAAATATTCATTGCACTTATGAAAGGAGAACTCAACAATTCCAGACACAGACAATGATCGAACTCCGGTGAATACACGGTTGAAGGACTCCGAGGAGTTAGTGGTCATGATGCCATACTTGAAACCCCCATTGTCATATGCTAATGCCCACTAAGCCTTCTATTCCATATGCGCCTATAACCAGGCCTTTCCTGCTCATTTACCATCTTGTCTAGTTCTCTCTTTGTCTCCTTTAACTGGTGCTCTATACGTACACAACATAGAGCCTTTACCTTGTCACATACCTCCTGCTTCCGTTGACGCCACCAGAAATTAGCGGCAAAGTGTCTCATGCACCATCTATGTACTAGAGGCGGGAACCCATCTATATGCTCAGCTACCGCATTAAGAAGCCCTGCGTGACGGTCCGAGATCAAACATATAATGCGAGTTGGGCCAAGCACTTGCACACGTAGAAGCTGTATGAACCATGACCACGATTCATTGTTCTCTCCCTCTGCCAAAGCAAAAGCCATGGGTACTATCTGGTCCTCAAGATCAACAGCAGCAGCCATCATCAACGTGCCCTATACTTTCCTATCAGGAAAGTGCCATCAACAAGTACGACTGGCCGACAAAACTGGAATGCATGTTCTGTTTGCGCAAACGACCAGAACACACGATAGAGGACATGCCTCAATGGGTCCCAAAAACACATCCCTCCGGTGTCCACAAACCATTTCAAGTCAGGGTTGTAGTAATGCATTGCACATAAGATGTGGGGCACCTTATTGTACGCTTCCTCCCAACTATCCCATCGAATCGGCAGAGCAATTTGCTTAGCATGCCAAGCCTTTTCGTATGTCACATCGTACTTAACGAATCCAGATATGGACTGTTGTAAAGAAGACACCGAGATGTCGTTATTGTCATCAACGAGCCCCAATATATGACGGGCAAGGTAACGTGCAGTGAGCTGATGATGATTTTCCTTCCCCCTATTGTCTATGCAAGTGTGGGGTTTGACAACTTTAGTTATCCTCCACTTGCCATCACTCTGTCTCTTTCGTGCATTTAACCTCCACATACAACCGGTTTTGCATATCACGTGGTACCTCAACTCCTGGTCCAAATGAGTGACGGTGTACGGCCTATGGTGGTACATAGCATAGTACTAAAGGAAGAGTTTCATGTCTGACATTATGTTGAATATCATCCCCTTCCTAAGGGTTTCTTTCTCATGGTCATACAATGAATTCCTACACATCTGGAGACCAGTGTCACAAACTGCCATATCTGTCATGCTGATATCCCTATAGTTTGGAACGCCCCTAAAAGGTACATTCTTGGACCTTAGTTGCTCAAGCTCAGTCGCTGTGTAAGGTGGTGGTGGAATATACTGCTGCGCTTCGCTAATTCTGGCCCATGAATCATAGGAGGTATCATCTGCAGCCAAATCTGTGACTAGTCTACCCTGAGCCTAGACACCATGCAAAACCTCAGTTGGTACTGGTACTGGCATAGTATGAATCGGTACTGGCATGGCATCAACCGGTGTTGGCATAGCATCTGTACCTCCTTGGTCATCATCAGAATCATCTGAATCACTGCTAACTACATCACCGATCCTGTCCTCCTCCTCCTGCTCCTCATCTTCCCGTTCGAACTCATTCACATTGAAGTCATTGCTTATATAGCCTACTACAGTTGAATAAAACTGCTCCTGCGTCAACTAACCGTCCAAATCCATGTTATCCTGAGTTGCTTCCCCTTCGACCCCTAATTCTTGTTCATTGCTCCAAAACCATCAATGGACGGGTCGTCCTGAACACCATGCACCCTGTACCCATTCTCCACCACCACCTCAGCCATGGGCACATTAGAACCTTGAAGAACCCTAGTGTAGCGGGACCAGTGAGCAGGGTCGCGCAAGGACATGAGGACATAGTGTGCCCTAGTCTTCCCAGTATCAAACCTCCCCTTCAGTGTGAAATCGCCGCCAAACTTTGTATTCAAACGGGCACAGAGGTCGTTGAAGCTAGGAGGTTCATCAAACCATTCCAATTCTTTTTCCATATCCTCAAACATACCATCTTCTCTCCTAACACTTCCTCCGTACAAAACTCTAACACAACAATCCATCTGCAAAAGCATTTCAACAAACTTCATCAAGTCGTCGAAATCGTCTAACTATAACTATAGGTAGTAATATTAATACCTATTCTAACTATAACTATACTAACTAATCTAATATTAACATCTATACAAGGCTAACTACAACAACTAATTAGACTAAATCCAATGTAGAACTAGACTCAATAATTGTACTAACTAAACTACATAACTTTACTACCTATACTAACTTACTATATTACCTATACTAACTAAACTAACTAACTTTACTAACTATACTTTAATAATTTTACTAACTTTATTAACTATACTAACTACATTAAGTGAGTACCTCGCTGCAGCGCGCTAGACCGGGCCTGGAGGCGCGGGCGCAGGTCTCGGCGGGCAGCCGCCGTGCGTGGCCGGAGGGGGCGGCGTGTCGGCGTGTGGCCAACGGCCGTGCCGTGCTCGGCGGCGGGCTGGCTGGCTGGCGCGGGCAGGGGCGTGCTCGGCGACGGGCTAGCGCGGTGGCCAGGCGGCCTTGCTGCGCTGCTTGGGCAACGGTGTCTTCTCGGGCACTGGCGGACGCGGGCTGTGGCGGGGGTTTTATTCGGCTCTGCCGCGCCACGGATCAGGGCGCGGCACTGCCGCACCAAGATCGGTGGCGCGGTAGAGCCCTGCCACGTCACCGGTCGCGGTTCCGGTCTTCGCCACGTCAGCTTGCTGCCGCGCCACCATATATGGCGTGACACAGGCATTTGGCCGCGCCAGGGCAATAGGCGCGGCCAAAAGTGTTAGTTTAAAAAAAACCCAACAGTGTTAGATTTAAAATTAGTTTTAAAAAGTGTTAAAATTCAAAAAAAAAATTCATATCGCCAGCCATATCGGCGCGGCCGTCGATATGTAAACAATGCACTGGAATGGCAAACGTGTAATCACACGGCGTCGAGGCCAGAAGTCCAGAACAGGAGTACTATATAGGAGGAGCACCCCTTCTGAAAAAGGTTTTGCCTGCTTGGTTGCTTTCTGGTTTGACCATGCGATGCGAGTTAGCATCTACTTATATTAATGGTGTGCTATGATCATGTTTCGGAACTTATATTTTTATTAACGGGAGGGTCCACCTGATGATGATTCCACAGGAGGCGTACTCTAGTGTCCGCGCCGAGAGTTTATGGCCGCCCAACCAATAGCCGCTTTCTCTTATTATTATTGGAGATATGATATATGCCCTGGCGATTGATTGATTACCTAGGTTGCACGGCAGGGGGCGTCGTTTCTTTGATTTTGTCGAGCTGAGAAGGGCGTTGAGCTCTCCTGAAAGATCACGGCTGTTTAGGAAAAACGCAAAGCTGCGTCTGCGTGGTGAGTGGTGACTCCTAAGGATTTGCAGTAGTCTTTGCAGTGAAGCCCTCGAGTGTCTGACTTTCCTGCTTTTTCAGCCCCTTGGTTGTTTGATTTTGCTTGACAGTCGTTTCCTCTCTTTGCGTGGTGAGTGGTGACTCCTACGACACTTAAAAAACGTCTTTAGAAGGTTTAGTAATAGTTTGGGATCCAAGCCCATATGAAGAGCAAAATGAGTATATACACGAAGAGCAAAATGAGTATATGGAGGGGGTTGCGACCATACAAGCTTCCTTTGTGTAGCAATTATATCCCACCCTCTGTCCTAAATTATAGGTCGTCTACTAGACCTACGATATATCTAGGTATATAATAAAAGTTGTGTATCTTAAAATTCCAAAACGACCTATAAATTGAAAAGGTGGGAGTATGATGTTTGCACAACAGTATAACATAATAACATCATGGACAAGATTTTTAGCATCAATAATTGAACACAAGCATAATGATGGACATTAACAATGAAGTAGCGATACTAATGCTTATCATTTACCAAAATATGGTTAGAGAACGCCAAAATTAGAAACAAAAGATTGTGGGTATCAGCAAAATGCAACCCCTCAACCATAAGATCCCCGTTGACCTAAAGAGGAAAGAATAAAGCATTCAATTTTAAGCAAAGAATCTAAAAAAAGATCAAAGAGCCTAACCCTAGAATCTGGACAAACAACAGAGAACACAAGTACCATAAAATTGAAACAAATTTGGATGATCAAATTGATGGAAACTGAATGGAAAAAGGGAATCTTTGAAGTTGCTTACTTTGCCTTGATCATGGATGAACACACAGAAGAGCCGGGCTACAAATGCACTGCACAGAGCTGTTTGTGCCCAGCACCTAATTAGTGCTAGCAGTTGTCTGCATGGCCAGTAGCCACCAGCCAACGAAGTTTGCGGCTTCGCATCAAGGCCTCGAGGGGAGAGAAAGAAGGGACATGGAAGGGCCAAACGGGATAAAATGAAGGGGCGTGGGCCATGGGAGGCGATAGAAGGCGGCGGTCCAGAGCCTCCATGGATGTTTAGACGTACGGTGTACTCGTGCGTTGCAACGAGACAGTAAAACTTTTATAATAAAAACACATAGATCGTATAATAAGATAATAATATTATAAAATTAAATATCAACGTTAAAGCGACATTTGTTTATTGTTTTCTCACTTTGGAATACAAAGATAACTCTGTGCTTTAGCTTCACACATGTTCCATACAAAATCCATTTGTCATATTCAAGAGAAATTAGCACAAGCCTCATGCAAATTAAAAATTTGACATCACTGGATCAGATATTAGTTATCCTTGACATGTACAATGAAATTGATTCTTACTGGTGAATGTACCAATAGTCTATTCATACAACGGTGATGCAAAAACTTTGCATTCAGAATGACCAAATAATGATCCCGAAGACATCAATATAAAACTTTGCATTCATACAATAGTTGTCTACAAACAATGGTAACCAAAATCGTCTAATCGAGCTGAATGGTCGATGGGTATTACAATAGTAATGATAATTCCATCCATTTCATCAGAGAAACAGTAATGAAACCTTTAGGATCTCAAACATAATGTAAAGTATATTGATCTAAGAGGATGTAGATGATTTACTAGGAACCAAAGAAGATATGACAACCATCTTGGTTGAATCATGGCCAGCGCCTGTTCACAGGGGCCAGATATTATCCAGGAGGCAGATTCACAGTATTATCTAGAAAAGCATGACGCAAAAAAAAAACAATTTCTTTTTTAGGAATCCCAAGAGTAATAATCTATGTTTCGTACTGAACTGCTAATCTATTCAACACTAAGGAACTCAGGTCACCTTAAAGAACATGTCCTAGTCAGTCCTACTCATAGATGCATTGACAACCTAGAGCTTGAAAACTGCATTCTCAACATCAATGAAATTAAGTCATAAGTGCCGCTGCCTAACCTAGCTGGAGGGGTCCACTGTTGCTGACCAAGAACGATTGTTGTCACTGCAGATCTTGAGTTCTGGTAGTTGCACTGGTTATGCAGTGGCCATGTTTTTAGTCAGGATTCAGAGGTGGACTCTGTCATTCCATGTTAGTCTACTCAGCCATCTTTTTACCAATCAAATTATGAGGACAGTTTCATGAGAAAAACGGTCAATTAGATAAGTACAAAAAATATTCATTATTAGAACATGTGGTCCTATTGGCAACTATCTGGAATAAAGAGCGGTTACCATCATTGGTCAGGAAATCCAAAAATACCATGAATTACCTATTTACAAAATAGGCTATTTTGGCTTATGCAACCACTCCATAGTTCCACTATAGAACTCGCTTGCCTCTTCCAGGAATACATATGAGAAAAATGCACTGCTCCCTCTTACTAATCAGTAAAAAGTCAAAGATAAAAAAACATGTCAGATTTGTACAATAAACCGAGAATTACCTAGCATGTCACACAAAACTGAAACAAACGAGAATTACCTAGCATGTCATACAAAACTGAAACAGAGCCAAGTCCCAATCCCAGACAAAACATGTCTGCAGATATGGAAGCAATTTACTCTTATCTAGCAGAAATCTAAACACTATTCTTGATTTGCGTAGAGAGTAAGATCTTTGTACCATGAATAAGAAACTTCTCCAAAAAAAATCTACCAATTTTTACATCGCTCTGCAGTCTACATCCATGAAACCAGTTTTAGAGGAATGGTAAACACAACATTACTCGACCCAGACATCCATGAAACCAGTTTCATTAGCATATATTTTCAAACTTCAAAGCCCCTTAAATCTAATAAGCACCACTTGTAGTGATATGTACCGATGGGAATTAAGCACTAACTATGTGATAAAAAAGTACAATAACAAGATATTATCGAAGGTGAGAGGACACTCAAGTTGTATACCTGTTGAAAGGATCAAGATGCCTAATAGGGAGTGAATTGGACTAATTCTAAAATTCTTTGCAATAATTAAACCCTACGGTTAGCTCACTTCACTCTTTGTGCCTAGAAAGTGTTTCTATTGTTCTAATGCACAAAAGTTTAGCAACCTATGTTCCAATCCTACTCTAGCATGACAATTCTATGAATATAAAGACAATAATTGAATTGCTCAAAATAAATGCTTAAAGTAAAGAGAGAAGGGGGAACGCGGCGATGTTTTGCCGAGGTATCGGAGAGTCGTCACTCCCCACTAGTCCTCCTTGGAGCACCCGCGCAAGGGTGTAGCTCTCACTTGATCCGCGCAAAGATCAAGTGCTCTCTATGGGTTGATTCTTCGACACTCCGTCGCGGTGAATCACCTACAACCGCTCAGAACTTGAGTTGGGTCATCCACAAGCTCCGCCGGATGATCACCAAGCTCCCAATCACCACCAAGCCGTCTAGGTGATGGCGATCACCAAGAGTAACAAGCATGAACTCTCACATTACCACGACAAGCCTAATGAGAAGGGTGGTTGCACACTTTGCTACTCTTGCTTTCACTAATGAGGTCTCTCTTGGATTCTCAAATCTCAATTACCTCACTAGGACCTTGCTCTTCTTGGCACTCTCAAGGGTGTTTCTCAGCTGTTGGAATGAGCAAAAGTGATCCCTTGAGTGAATCGAGGAAGTATTTATAACCCCTCATTCAAAACGAACCGTTATGTGCCACTGCGGGGTGACAAGACGCTCCTGTCAAGGTGACCGGATGCTCCGGTCAGTTCTCCCTGCAACCAAGCAGTTAAGTTATGACCGTACACTGACCAGCGTCTGGTCAGCACTGACCAGATGCGTCTGGTCACAAAAACTGTTCTCTAGAACCTTACTGTTGTTGACCGGACTCTAGAACCCAGCGTCCGATCACTTTGCTGCTCAGCGTCCGATCAGTAGCCAGAACCTGACCAGCATCCAGTCAGGATTCTCTCTCTCTGGAACATTACTGGAGTTGACCGGACTCTGGCACCCAGCGTCCGGTCGCAACCAGACGACTTCACCTTGATCAAATGAACTGACCGGACTCTGCGCCAGCGTCCAGTCACACTAGAACCAGCGTCCGATCAACATTTGACCCTACATTCACTTCCAACTCGCAATCATATGTATATGAAGTTCGCTCCAATTGATCTAAGGGCTATTTAGGAGCTACCTAGTGCTAGATTTGATAAGTGTGCACCACACCTAACCCACTAGACTCACCTAGGTCAAGCTACCCGTCCATACCCCTTAATTGTATGGCCAAAGAAAAAACAAAGTCCTAAACTACTCTAAGTGTCTCTTCGACACCAAACAACACTCAGAACTAGTCTATCCTTAACCTTGTCGTCCATCCTTTGAAAACCGAAATGATTTCCATCGTAGGGGCATGACAACCATGATTGACCAATCAATTGCCATTACCATGACCTAACTTAATTGCCTCTGCAAAACACACATTAGTCACAGTAATCACGTATTGTCATTAATCACCGAAACCCAACTAGGGGCCTAGATGCTTTCAATCTCCCCCTTTTTGGTGATTGATGACAATACAACCTTGAGTATATAAAAGAGATGAGGTTTTCGACATGCTTGATTCATATAAGCTTTTGACAATAAGAACAAAAGAGTTAGGCAAGCTTATATGACCCAAGCCAACATGATGTACTCAATAGATATGAAATAAGCATGAGTACAAGTAATAAAGCTCATTTGCATTGGAGTAAAACACGGAAGCAAAGCAAATGAGCATAACACATATGATATGACATATAAATAATTTAAAGTAGAGAGCACACATGTCACATATCACATAAATATCACGTCACATAAATATAGTTCGATGCATGAAAGGAAACACATGAATGCATAATAGAGTATCACACATAAGAAGTCAAATATAATAGATAAGCGCCCCCTAAATATGTCGCTCCCCCTAAGTCTAACATACTCGATCCCTCTCCCCTTTGGCGTCAAACACCAAATCCTAAGGGTCGGTCGGTGGGGCTACAATGAACGAGTCAGGCGCTAAGGTGCGTGGAGCAAGCTAGAATTGTGTGCCATCATCATCTGATCCTGAGCTCTGAGCTGTATGATCCTCTGTAGCTAGAAGCGACGCTGAAGCGGTCTGGGTCGGATCAGGGACTGGTGTGGTCTGTGACTCTGCAGGTATGACTATAGCAAGCGGCTCTGATGATGCAACTAAAGAAGGCGTCTCTGTAGTCCTAGTAATAGGGGCAACTGTGGAAGGACTAGGGACATATAGATATGGTGGAGTAGGCTGCCCTATCAACTCACTGAATGTCGCACCAAGGCTCTTGGAGACTGAGGTAACTAGCACAAGTAGCGAGGAAGTCTGAGCCAGTGTGAAGCCCGTCTGTAGAGGTGTGAACTGTAGGGCTGGCACAGGCAAGGCAAACCACTGGGACACCTGCTCTGTAGGTGAAGGAAACCATGTCGCTGGCTGTCCCTGACTCTGAAGCCCACTAGGCTATAAAGCTAGAGTCATGGAAGTGGTGGTAGGCTGGCCGATCTAGGGTGAAGGCTGTGGCGGTGGAGCTCCAATAGCAGTAACTACATGCTGCATGAATCTAAGAAACTACTGTTGCATGGCCTGCTGCTATCACTAGAACTCATCCTGTCTGGCCTGAAACTGTGCAAATGTAGCAACGGTCTCCTAAGCCTGGCGAGCCTGATCCTGCCTCATCCACTCAAGTATAGCAAGTAGAGCGAGATCTGTCTGTGGTGCAGGTGGAGCTGAACTAGAGCTACCAGCCTCATGGTCATGTTGTCGAGGAGGCATCTGAGGGATATCCTGATAGTCATCATCTGAACTATCACTGGGGTCGCTCTCGACCATCCCCTCCTGCTGAGCATCTAACTGCTCCTCCTCTATAGCTGTAATGCCCCTAATAGTCTTATCCTGCTGGGCTACAGTCTCTGGCACCTATGGACAATGGCGTGGCTGGCTAGGTGCCCTCGGCCTGCTGTGACGAAGCATCTGGGTCAAGTTATATGCAGGGAACTCAGTAGTAGCACCAGAATACTCTGCCAACATCTCTGGAGGCCTCACTATAACTACCCTGTGAATCAGAAATGTAATCTAGTGAGCATAAGGCAGCTGACAATGACCCCTGAACCCCTCTGTAAGTGTATCCTCCATCTATGATAGAATAAGATCCTAAATATCAAACACAGTCTGCTGCATCAGAGTTTAGAAGCCATAACTGAATGCAAGTCAAGCCCTCGTGATATCCCATCCTTGGAAGCAGGGTCCTCCTCATGATAGCATCAAGCACTCTAGCCGTAGGAGTGTGGTCTCTGGGTGTCCTGCTTGACCCCTCGCTGAATGGCTTTGTAAAGCAATGGCAAACCAAATCAGTAGGTGGCACAAGACCGCCATGAGGGCATCTAGGAGGCATTGTATGATCATAGCAAACCTCATGTAGCTAAACAGGTTGCTCCTAAAGCCTAAGAATCTTCCTGACCCTGAAGCTCATCAGCCTGTAGTCTCTGCCTCTGAATGCAAAGTGAATGAATATGTGCTATGGGTCAATCCAAAGTGTAGCATAGAACTCATGGACCCATGATGGTACATATCTACCTGTCCATCCAAGTAAATCTATCAGCCCTGGTAGTTAAGATAGGTAAGGGCGAATCTGCTCTCCTACTGCTACTACAATGGACTCAATGGAGCAAACCCTCTGAGACCTGAAAGCAACCCCACTATTAAGATATGTATGATAAAAGTCCTCCTACAGTGGAGTATAGAAGCCCTCTAATGCACGCTCATCCCTCCTAGGCGGGAACCACTCCTCGAACTGCATAAATCTGAGCTGCTACACCTACTTGGCCGTGGCGGCCCTCAAATCCAAATGAGTCACTGGAGGCAGACCCTGTGGTCTAGGAGGTGGATGAGAACCCCTCCGCTGTGTCTCTAGCCTCGGTGTCACCTGAGTACGGGTACGACTAGAGCAGTGAAGCTATGGCTAAGATGCCGGCTCTGTCTCCTTGGCCTGCTCGACCTACTCTCCCTCCTGAGTCTGCTCTGCTGGCTATGGCTCCCCCTGAGGCTAAGGCTCCTCCAAAGCAACACGACGTCCCTCAAGCATGATAGTCCTAGCTGGACTACCATTATGACGCTCAACCTGCACAATAGCTGCCCTCTGTGCTGGTGAAAGCTGATCTGCAATCTGTACTCCACTTATAGCACCTCCTCTCTCTACACGGTCAGTGGCGGCTGCAACTGCTGTTGCTCTCGCTGTGTCAGCATCTGCATACTTCCTCTTCTTTGTCGCAAGCTTCTTCGTCGCCTTGACTTTCACATCAATAGGCAAGTGAGGTGGAGGCCTCGAATCCTCATCACCTGGACCACCTCCGACGTTCTTAACATGAGCCATCTGGAACGATCTGCTGTGTTGAACAAGAAACAACTGCCACTGACACTCCCGAGGCTTGGCCTCGATCCATACTCATGAGCTTGGCCCCGAGTTGACTGACAACTGCTAATGAGACCTCAACAACACTGACTCACTGCACATTAGAATAGATCAGATATATAAATAATTTCAATATACATCTAGAGATACGATACTCTAAGAAGCAAACAATATGTACAAAATTGGAAACGAGGGCTTGCTACCTGACGAACCGGCAAACCGAAGAACAAGGAATGGATCATGGAGAACCACCGGGTCGGCGATTAGGGTTAGGGTTCAAAGAAGTGGTCAATCAATGCAATGTAGGTGCTGCGATGGTGGTGCTGGCAATGTCGGCACTTGGCAAGGGTGCGCGCTGCTGAGACATGGGCGCGGTGGAGCTAGGGCTTGGGAGCACGGGCTACTATGAGGTGTGACAGTGCTGGGGCGGCGGTGTGGGCGCAGATGTGTGGTAGCAATGGTGGTGCGTGGCTAGGGCACGAGCACAAGGCGAGCGGTGGAGGCGTGGCTCGGCTACGTGGTGGCATGAGCGCGGCGGTGCTTGCTACATGGCACGGCGGCGTGGAACTGGGTGCAGCGTAGTGGCTTGGGACAACGAAGTCGGCGTAGGCGGGGATGAGGATTAGGTCAGCTACGCGGTGGTTATATGGTGGGTCACTCATGATTGAATAGGAAACTGAGAAGAGTTGGAAACCCACATGTCATCTATTGACCGGACGCTCCGGTGGAAACGATCGGACGCTGCCACCCAGAGTCCGGGCAACTCCAGAGAGGTCCAAATCCCCTGGAGTCATGACCAGACACGTCTGATCCCAACTGACCAAACGCAGCCAAAGTCCGGTCGATCCTGTCTTCGTCTTCTTCTCTTGACTGGACATAGGATCACCTTCTAACCGGATGTAGGGAGAACACTGTTCTAGCGTCCAGTCACTCCTTCGTAGCAATGGTTCACCTCCTATGAACTGACCGGACACAGGGGAGCAGAGTCTGGTCTAGCGTCCGGTCACTCTTCTTCAGCAAATCTTCAAAGTCCTTCATGCTGCCTGTTTCTAATTAAGTCCCAACTCCAATAAGATCCAAATAAACACCAATTAGGACTGATGTGAGTGACCTCTCTCAAACCCTCAACTTTTTCAAAATATTTTGCCTTAGGCTATAATTCTTTTTAAGAAAATAGGCAATAAATGGATGATTGAAGAGAAACGACAAAACAACATTCATGCATATGCAATGCAATACTTGAAAGTAATTCTAGTTGCTTGTCAAGTTTGATCCAAGGTTAAGCTTATTCATACGCTTTCCAGCGGTTATCTTAACCATGTTAGACAAGCCCTAAGTGCATTACCATAAAGTAAACATGTTGTATATCACAATGCAATGCAAGGGACAACACAAGCTCATTTTCTAGTGAAGTTGCTAAAATCAAGCACATTGAGCTCATTCCTCAACCGACAAAATGTTGCCTCATCTAGCGGTTTAGTGAAGATATCCGCCAATTGATCCTCGGTCCTTACACCTTCTATTGAAATATCATTCTTAGCAACATGATCTCTAAAAAAGTAATGCCGGATATCTATATGCTTGGTGCGAGAGTGTTGAACCGGATTATTAGCAAGTTTTACCGCACTTTCATTGTCAAGTGGTACTTTTTCTAGAACTACACCATAGTCTAGCAAAGTTTGCTTCATATAAAGTATTTGTGCACAATAAGCACCCGTGGTAATGTATTCTACTTCGGCGGTGGACAAAGCCACACTATTTTGTTTTTTGGAGGACCAAGACACAAGTGATCTACCAAGCAAATGGCACCCTCGGGATGTGCTTTTTCTATCAACTTTGCAACCGACGTAATACAAATCGGAATAGCCAGCTAATTCAAATCTAGCTCCTTTGGGATACCAAAGGCCAATGCTTGGTGTGTGCTTAAGATACCTAAGGATTCTTTTAACGGCAATCAAATGAGTTTTCTTAGGATTAGCTTGAAATCTAGCATACATACACACACTAAATATGATGTCGGGCCTAGATGCGGTTAAATATAACAAGCTACCAATCATAGAGCGATAGAGAGTTTGATCAACCGTGTTACCTCCCTCATCTAGGTTGAGATGTCCATTAGTTGGCATTGGTGTCTTGATTGGCTTACATTCATCCATTTTGAATCTCTTGTGAAGATCATTAGTATATTTCTCTTGAGAGATGAAAATCCCTTCTCTCATTTGCTTGACTTGAAAACCAAGAAAGAATGTAAGCTCTCCAATCATTGACATCTCGAACTCCTTTGATATCAATTCACCAAACTCTTTGCAAGAATCTTCATTTGATGATCTAAAGATGATATCATCAACATATACTCAACAAATGAAGATATATCCATCAAGCTTCTTGGTGAATAGTATGGTGTCGACCTTCCCAATAGTGAAGCCCTTCTCAATGAGGAAATCTCGAAGGCGTTCATACCATGCTCTTGGGGCTTGCTTAAGCCCATATAGCGCCTTGGACAACCTATAAACATGATTAGGATATCTAGGGTCTTCAAACCCGGGAGGTTGATCAACACAGACTAGTTCATTTATAAAGCCATTTAAAAATGCACTTTTAACATCCATTTGATATAATTTCATTTCATGATGTGATGCATATGCAAGGAGGATACGGATGGCTTCTAGTCTTGCAACCGGTGCAAAAGGTCTCTCCAAAATCCAACCCTTCAACTTGAGAGAACCCCTTTGCAACTAGTCTTGCCTTGTTCCTCACAACAACACCTTGATCATCTTGCTTGTTGCGGAACACCCACTTTGTTCTAATGACTCTTGCACCTTTTGGTCGCTCTTCAAGAGTCCAAACTTCATTACGGGTGAAGTTGTTCAACTCTTTATGCATGACATTTATCCAATCTGGATCTTGAAGAGCTTCTTCTACCTTAGTAGGCTCAAAGCAAGAGACAAAAGAGTGATGTTCAATAAACGAAGCAAGCTTTTTAGAGCGAGTCATTACTCCCTTTGATGGACTCCCTATGATGAGATCTTGTGGATGAGCTTGTAGTAGAGGTGAATTTCTTCTATCAACCACTTGAGGGGGAGGTTGTGGAGCATCAACATCATGTGCTTGTGTCACCATTTGCTCATGGGAGACAAGAGTGTCTTCATTTTCTACTCTCCCATCTTTATCACCATCTTGTGACACATTTGATGAAGAAGGTGTATTAATCACTTGCACATCATCTTCTTCATCATTAGACTTGATGTCTCCAACCGAAATGTTCTTCAAAGCCTCCCTCAATGGTTCATCACCTACATCATCAAGATTCTCATGTGCTCCTTGGGAGCCGTTAGATTCATCAAATTCCACATCATATGTTTCTTCAACCAAGCCAGTGGCATGATTAAATACTCTATATGCTTTGGACTTTGATGAGTAACCAACAAGAAAACCAATATCACAACATCTTTGAAACTTCCCTAGGTGTTGCCGCTTCTTGTAGATATAGCATTTGCAACCAAACATCCTAAAGAAGAAGACGTCTGGCTTCTTCCCATTGAGCAACTCATAAGGTGTTTTGCCAAGAAACTTTTAAAGGAATAGGTGGATGGATGCATAGCATGCGGTGTTGATAGCTTGCACTCATAGAGCTTCTGGAGTGTTGCACTCATCAAGCATTTGTTCTTGCTAGTGTGATCAATGTTCGATTCTTTCTCTCAACTACACCATTTTGTTGAGGAGTATATGTTGCGGAGACCTCATGATTGATCCCAACTTCATCACAATAGGCTTCAATGTTTGTGTTGTCAAATTCTTTCCCATTGTCGCTTCTAATCTTCTTGAGCTTCACTTCAAACTCATTTTGTGCTCTCTTGGCAAACTTCTTGAAGCATGATGCAACTTCGGATTTGTCATGAAGGAAGAACACCTATATGTATCTTGAGTAGTCATCAACAATCACAAGACAATAAAGATTTCCTCCCAAACTCTTGTATGTTGTTGGTCCAAATAAGTCCATGTGAAGGAGCTCTAGCACTCTTGTGGTTGACATGAAAGCTTTTGTAGGATGAGTGTTTGCAACTTGTTTGCCGACTTGACATGCGCTACAAAGCTTGTCCTTATCAAACTTCACATCCTTCAACCCTCTCACCAAATCATTCTTCATTAGCTTCTTCAGTGAGCTTATCCCAACATGAGCAAGTCTTCTATGCCATAGCCACCCAAGAGCTATTTTGGTGAATAGGCATGTCTTCAAGTTAGCATCTTCGAAGGTAAAGTCCACTAGATATAGGTTGTTGTATCTAAATTCCTTGAATATCACTTGATCATTATTTTTCTTGGATACAACCACTTCCTTCTCAGTAAATAGGCATTGAAAGCCAAGATCACACAAATTGTCCAACGTATAGCAAGTTGAAGCTCAATGAAGCAACATATATCACATTTGAGATTGAATGATCATTTGATATTGTCACTTTTCTCAATCCTTTAACCTTGCCCTTTGAATTATCTTCAAATATGATTCTTTCTTGTCCATCTACTTCTTCATCTAGTGAGGTGAATATACGAGGATCACCGGTCATATATTGTGTGCAACCACTATCAATTACCCAATGACTTCCACCGGTCTTGTAGTTCACCTACACACAAGAGATCAAGCTTTAGGAACCCAAACTTGTTGAGGGCCCTTGACTTTCTTAACAAGTTACTTTGCAACCCAAATTTTTTAGGCCTATTCTTGTTGGGAGGTCCTAAAAACATACTTTCATCTTTCCACTAGAGTCCTTTCTAAGCATGTCATGAGCATTGAAAGCAAAGGGTCTATCATGCTTGGGCAAGGGTTGTGGTGGTGGAGTTTGACACTCATGGGCAAAGTGGCCTTCTTGTCCACACTCAAAACACCTCTTTGGCTTTTGCTTTGACTTGTGTTGTTGTTGTTGAGCTTGAGCCTTCTTCTCTTAGTTTGCCAAATACCCAATGCCACTTCTATCCATCTTCATGACGGTGTTCATTAGTAGCTCACTTTGAAGATGCTTGCCTCTTGTGAACTTGCTCAATCCAATCTTGAGATGCTCTTTCTCCAACTTGAGCTTCTTGTTCTCTTCCTTGAGTGCATCATTATTTTTCTCTTCCTTGAGTTTCTTGTTCTCTTCTGTGAGCTTCTCATTCTCAAGAATCAAATCACCATCATGATCAAGAGTTTCTAGCACTATAGTGTTGGTGGTTTTGACCTCTTCAAGATCTTTCTTGAGCTTTTCATTATCATGCTTGAGCTTAACATACTCATCATAGTTGTTAGTTTCAACCACTTGCTTGGCTTTGCTACTAGATCCTTGCTCAATGTTCTCAGTAATTAAATCATCACATGATGTAGATATATCAATCTTAACAACATCGTTAGTAGCATCATGTGGCTCATTGGATAAAAATTCTTGAGCAATAACAAGATTATCATGATTTATCTTGAGAGTTGTATATTCTTCTTTTAGCATATTGTGACTAGTGATGAGCTCATTATGTATCCTCTCAAGTTTATCATGTTTTTCTTTAAGCTCTTTCTTAGAAGATTTGAGCTCCTTGAGTTTGGATGTCATAGCATCATTTGCTTCTCTAAGCTCAATGCTAGCCTTTTCTGAGATATCACATTTAGCTAAAAGAGAATCATTCTTAGCTTCTAGCTTGTCATTCTTAGCTCTAGTCTTTCTAATGATCTTAGTATATTGATTTAGCAATTTAACAAGATCATCATATGAAGGTGATTCATATTCATCATCATCACTATCACTATCACTATCATCATCATTTGTGTTGACATAGAATTTTCGCCCCATGCCGAGGACACTCGTAGCAAGCCGGAAGGGTCTACTCGATGGAGCTGTAGATCCGCCTAGCTTCAGCGTAGGGATGGTTGATCCTACGCACTCCCCCCGAGACGTGTCAGTCAATTTGACCCTGTAATTGACAAGGAGAGAAAGCTTATCAGTAATTAAGGGCGGAACTTGTCGGTGTTGCCAGATAGTCCCGAATGTGCAGCTCTGAGAGCCGATGTGAAAGAAGATTGACTAAATAGTCGATTCTAGCATATTCATGAGAATAAATCGATCAAAGCTCATTGGGTTGTACAAGAAGAATCAGTTATCATTCAAAATAAATATCGTTATTTGAGCAGATATTAATCAATGGCAATAAAATATCAACAATGATTGTTTATGCTGAGCCAATGATTACAATCAACCGGACCTCTTTTTATATAAAGAAACAATTCAACACCATTTAACCATTTAATAAAGATAAATCTAATAAATATGTTAGATCTCATCTATCGCTATGACCAGTGGGGCATGAGGTAGAATCATGCAGGCCATAGAAATAACAATAGACTCGACAACCCTAACCCATTACTAATATTAGTGGGGCAAGAGGCCGAATCATGCAGGCCGTAATACAATAATAAGATCATGGGGCTAACACATCTTTCAACCTATCTTTACTTCAACGGTCTCGTGATGTGAACTGTTCGTGAAAGCACTCGATATCGGCTAAAACAGCCGATTCAGGCATAGCGCACAGCTAAAAGTCATGCCTTATCCGGAATAGACCTACCGAATAACGATCCCCACTCCATGGTGCTAATAGTGGGGTGTGAGGCAGAATCACACAGGCCAAGATAACAGGCCATGGAACGGTTTTCGCTAGCCAATAAATCTACTCAAGACGCAACATGCTTTAACCGCACGCTATGCACGATCAAGATTGATATAAAACAATCGATAAAACATAACTCATCGTTTAATGTACAAATTAGATTAGTTTTAGATTAACAAACAATGGGCTAAATAGGATATAAGGCCGATCTAGATTAATCCCAATCGGGCAGAGTGATGTTGCTATAATTTAGATAAATAATGAAAGCAATAAGCAATATCGGTAATTTAATGAATCTACCAAAGATTGTCATTCTAAGGTAGAGCCGATAACTTGACCTTGATCTAGTTCATGTAGTGGGGGTCGATCGGATTGATGCAGCCATACTTGAACTAGGCAAGAATTGATAACTAACTTATACCAGAGTCATAGTGGAGGTCGACCCGATCGATGCAGCCGTACGAACAGAGGTATAAGCCATGATGGTACTTACAATAAGCAGTGGAGGTCGACCGGATCGATGCAGCCATACTTGCTGAAGAACTCGCCGAGATCTACTCTACTCCTACTCCTAAGGGGTGGCCAGAGCCAAAAAAGTAAATGACTTATATATTGGATTGATTGTTGTCTTTACAATAGCCGGGGTTTGATATTTATACCCGGGCCCTATGCATGACTCCTGTCTAAGCACGACTCATTACAATTTTTGAACCTAGAGAAAACATTCCTAATTTAAGATAACTTGGACTCTAATCTTTTCCTTTTTGTAGAGTCCAACATGTCTCGTCCTGGCGCCGATCATTACCTTTGTTATTATCCACTAGCGCTATCTGAAGAAAGCCGATTCCAGTTTCGTATTCGAATCAGTTGATTCCGATCATGCAATTGATTCCTTGATGACATGATCTTGGAAGCTTTTGAGTTCCTATGACCCTTCTTCCAAATTTTGGTGTAAACACATGCCCCCAATTTTGGGATAAAAGAAATTTTATTCCAAAATTATCACATCTGTGTTCCCGATAGGTCCGCAGTCACAAGTAAAGAATCTTGATCTGGGGTCTATTATTTGTCACCGTCTATGCCAGTTCATGAGCCCATGCTTCAAAGCTTTTATGAGAGCCTCATTGCTTCACGGGCAGTTAGATTTGTCCTTCCAGGCCGGCTATAAAATGTCTATCCGACCCTGGTGAGAGTGACTCAACAATTTAGCCATGTTTCCCTTCTATCTGCCTCTTCGAGTGCTCTCGACTCCGCTAGACCCTCCATGGTCTATCTTATGAAGATCTCAAGTGGTTAGAAGAATTCTTGTGTATAGGGTGATTGTGTCACTTATTCTAGCGCCTCGTTGAGCAAGAAGACCAGCCATTATGGTTAGAAGAATTCTTGTGATATCACCTGAGTCTTCTCTCCATGCTCGCAAAGTTGTTCTAGTGTTTTGTGAGGGCTAGAATGTGTGGACACCTTCCCCTTGTTGCTCCTCCAAACGCCCACTAGGAAAGCCTCAGGCTTCTTTCCCATAGTTTCTCAATTTACCGAGAAATCTGCTGAGCATATGTTAGGCGGGCGACCTTTCCTTTTCTCTGGTATAATTTTATCGATGGGCCGATGTGACTCGGTTCACAATGAGTTTCGGCCTTGTTGAGATCCGGATTCCCTTCAATCCAAAGAAGTCTTGGTGGGTCGGTCTCTAGTCAATGTAAATTCTTCGTATCCGCCCCATGATATTTTGTAATTTGGGGAAGTAATAAGTCAGAATTTGTTATTTCTTCGTTATCTGTCCCCTAAATTTCTAGAGTGTCGATCCGTTTCTGTTCCTGATTTCAGTTTTACACCCCCGGCGAAGTCTATCTTCTTGCCTTCCCAGGCTATATATACGGGCCATGGCTCTAGATCAAAAAACCACCTGCTTCATCTCAAACCTCTTGCATCCTTAGTATAGTTTCTGCTTTTTTCCGTAGGCTTGAGATCATGGAGAACAGTAATAGATCTGCTGAGGAGGCCCTTGATGGATCTGCATCATCGCACCAGTGCATCCATCATCAAGAGGGTGCACCTCATGATGCTCCTGTCCTTTTAGAGCAGAGGGCTGACTCTACTCAGCCTTTGGGGTCATCCTCAGCACCAATTTGTCGCCAACTTCCCCACTATCTAAGGAGGCCAAGAGATAATGATGACTTGATCGCTTCCATTAATCGGACCGACGAGAAACTTGTTGACTGCCTCACTATTACGGAGTCGGCTCTGGCCATAGTTCAGGGCCGATCACCCCCTAAGGCTAACTCAGTGTGGGAGAGGCTGGCCAAGGCTGAAGCTAGAATCATTGGTAAGACATTTACCATAATTTTCTGTTTCTTCTTAACTTTTGCCTCCAATACCCTAATCACCTCTTCCTTAAATCATTTAGATCTATTGGCTCAGCTAGAAAGCCTCCGTTTAGCTATGGACCATGGGGTGGGATTCATCAATGCCTAGGGGCGCTGTGTCGACAAAATATGGTCGGCAGTCCACCGAGGGGGGTGCCCGTGGTGGTAGATTATCGGTAGACAGTGCGTGTAATCAGGAACCAGATGGTTACAGAGGCACAAGACACAAGATTTATATAGGATTCGGCCACCGTGTTTGCGTAATACCTATGTCCTGTGTCTCATTATTCTGTATTGATTGAGATGAGAACTATTATGATCTGTATGATCTAGATGATCTGTCCTCTAGGGGGACCCTTGCCCCTCCTTATATACTCCGAAGGGACAAGGTTACAAGTAAAGTATCCAATTTGGTACAATTTGTAATCTTGCTGTGCACGCCTTGATCTTACGGGCTGGGCCACCTCGGATGGTGCGGCCCATGTACCATCTTGTGGTACCCGGGGGTGTATCCCCCACAGCTAGTCCCCGAGCGCCATGTATTCTGATGCGACACGCCATTTTAACCTTCTCTGAACAGTGAGGCTTGAGTTCTTGACATCTCTGACCACCGTTGCCGCCGGAGAAGTAGGTTGTCCGAAGAATGTATGGTGCTCTTAAGAAGAAAGAAAAAGATTTCCATCCTAGGAAGTGTGCCCACTTGTATTTCTGAAAAGAATTATAAGTGCGTCTTGAAGCGTAGCGTCCTTGATCATCAGAGGCGTAGGGGTCGAAAAACAAACACATTCACCGCAAGGTGAAGTGTGCCCACTTAGTCCCCAAGCCTAGTAGTAGGTGACATAGGCACATGTGGTGCTAGGGTCTAAAAAGAATTCCCTAGTTAAGTTGAGAATCCAATCAGTCGTACAGGCGATACGAAGATGCACCGGTAGGTGCATCGTACCGATGTAGTCCCCTGAGCTTGCTGGAAGGCGAGGTTTGAGCCTTGTAGCAAGGTCTAAGTGAGAAAAAAAATACCCCAACTGTATGCGAGTCGCCAGTCGCATGTAGTCGAGACGCAAAGTCCTCGAGCCGTGGTCGGAAGAGTGGTCGAGGCAGTCCCCGAGCACAGGTCGAGGAGTGAGCGACGAAGTCCCCGAGCTATGGTCAGGAGAGTGATCGAGGCAGTCCCCTAGCATAGGTCGAGAAGCGAGCGATGAAGTCCCCGAGCATAGCTCGAAATTCCTACAATATAAATATGTAGAATGGCAGTACATGATATATAAAATAATAAATTATGGAGAAAAAATCAACGGTGAAGAAATAACGCTCAGCAGTCACTTGTAAATGAGCATGATGTGATAAAGCAGTTGGTGCTTTGTAACCATCAGTGTTAATGTGAAGTTTGTGTTTATACTTAATATAAACTGGCCCGACCAGTTAATATGTAGCTGAGTCTCTAGCCCTAGCTAGGCCGTTAACCATAACGCGGGGCGCGGAGCCCGTGCACGTGTAGGAAAAACAAAGCGTCGCTAAGGAGCCGCTTGCCAACCACCCATAACGCAGAGGGCAGACGCTCAGTGCACAGTGTAGGGAGGAGCTAGAGACAGGGCCTTTTTTGAAGACATCGAGCGTCAACATGACTGGTCGAGGATTTACATTAAGTATAGCTGTATGTTATATTTAAGATCGTATACATGGACAAACGTTATTTGAAGAATAATCATGACGAGGACGTTTGTGGAGAAACGTCGTAATGAAAAATTATATTAAATGTAAATATTAGAAGTGTACTTATCTTTGGATAGAAATCCGGTCGATGGCGATAAAGTTGTCCGATCCACGTACTTTTCGACCTGTTGTGATGGTGGTCGCGGTTGTCATAGCACCGTTCTTCATGGCAATCATCATTGCGACGTGGTCTGGTGGTCTGGTGGTTGGAGCTCGGCGGAGCTGCTCGAGACGTGGTCTGGTGGACTGGTGGTCGGAGCTCGGCGGAGCCGCTCGGGATGTGGTCGATGTGGTCTGGTGGTCGGAGCTCGGTAGAGCCGCTCGGGATGTGGTCGACGTGGTCTGGTGGTCGGAGCTCGGCGGAGCCACTCGGGACATGGTCTGGTGGTCTAGTGGTCGGAGCTCGGCAGAGCCGCTCAGGACGTGGTCGACGTGGTCTGGTGGTCGGAGCTCAGCGGAGCCACTCGGGACGTGGTCGACGTGGCTTGGTGATGGCTCGACATGAGTGGTCGTCTTGCTTTTGAATGCTCCAGCGGATGTACACGTGTGCACATATATCCATATACGACGATTGCATCATTGCTGTTAGCAATAAAAGGCAGGTGTACATATATCTAGAGATACATAAAAATATTTAACCAAAAGAAAAGTCGTGACTTAGCTTTTAGATCACATGAATATGCATCGCTCCTTGCATGGGCATGTAGATTGTATGGGCTTCTGGTTTGTACGTGTACATGTAAATCCACATCCTCCTTGCTTGCATCTCGACGACACGGCGTTGCCCAAAAATCCATCAGGTGGTGTTGCCGTGATGGGCTGAGACCTTCCCTGACATACTGTGGTGCTAGCGAGGTCAGGGGAGTTGTACGCCGCTTCTTGAGCTGGTACATGCCGATCTGATCTGCCTATGCGGCAGACGCAGGAAGCACAACGAGCCCCGCTGTAGGTCATCATGGGTCGTTGTTGAAGGATGTCGCAGATTGTCCATCGCCAAGATGTCGCAGTAGCAGATTGATTCCATCACGAAGATGTGGCACTGCGAAGATATCACCGAGTTGTCATGGAAATTATTGTTGACAGACGTCTACTTTGGGAAGCAGTCGTCGTGGATGATGTTGATGAAGAAAATCACCATCTGGCTCGTCGAAAGATCAGCATGCACAACCCCAAAAGGGGATAACCCCTAGAGGGGACCCCTACCTGGCGCACCACTATCGATGAAATATGGTCAGGCAGTCCACCGAGGGGGGTGCCCGTGGTGGTAGATTATCGATAGACGGTGCGTGTAATCAGGAACCAGATGGTTACAGAGGCACAAGACACAAGATTTATACAGGTTTGGCCGCCGTGTTGGCGTAATACCTATGTCCTGTGTCTCATTATTCTGTATTGATTGAGGTGAGATCTGTTATGATCTGTATGATCTAGATGATCTGTCCTCTAAGGGGGACCCTTGCCCCTCCTTATATACTCCAAAGGGACAAGGTTACAAGTAAAGTATCCAATTTGGTATAATTTGTAATCTTGCTGTGCACGCCTTGATCTTACGGGCCAGGCCACCTTCGGATGGTGCGGCCCATGTACCATCTTGTGGTACCCGAGGGTGTATCCCCCACACGCTTGTTTCGGTAGTTCGCTTGTACGACATCCCAAACTGCGTTAGGGAGGTCGCCCTTCATGGCATTCGTCATGGCGCTGCCATGGCGTTGGCTGTTGTACAAGCCCATTTAGGCCTTAATCTTCGGCTTCTTCCCCATGGTTTTCTGGACGCAGCGTACCCTAGGGAGCATGAGCGCTTGGTTGAGGATTTTATGAGCAGCCGCCAACTTTGTAGCTTTCAATACTCTGGCCGATGATATAGTAGGCAAAGTGTTTTCTGGACCGTAGCTTGTAATAGGTGACGTTTAGCAAACAACCTCCTCTCCTTGAGTGATTTCCCTTTGTTTCGTGCTTCATACCCATCACCTCATTCGTGTTTGCTTTGCTTCTATAGGCGATACACATTGTATTGGCATTTACTCCTTTGGGTTCATTTTTGCACTGGAGACGATACCTTTCCGCTATTGGCTACTAAAGCTATTGACCGAACAGATCGCTTATTAAGTATTGATCCAAACGCTAGGATACTATTTCTTTAAATATTTCCTGTTGATTGCTCGGCCAAATTCTTCCTCTCCTTTTTAGTGTTTCCAAAATATAAGCATTACCAGGCGCACACTGTTTGATCTGATAAGGTCCTTCCCAGTTAGGTGACCATTTGCCAAATTTACTATCCTTTGATCCGATCGGTAATTTCACTTTCTAGACCAAGTCTCCTTCAGAGAATCGCTTAATCTTGACCTTTTTATTATAATATTTCGCAACCCTTAGTTTATTGGCTTCAATATTTTCAAGAGTACGCAGCTGAAGGCCACTCAAGTCTTCCGAATTGTCTATCATAAGATTCTTGTAGACTTCAGCTGACAAATCATTATGCAGCGTAATACGCCTCGATCTAGTCTGAACTTCCCAAGGAAGGACTGTATTATGGCCATACACAAGTTTGTAAGGTGACATTTTAATTGATCCATGGCAAACCATCCTATATGCCCACAACGCCTCATTTAGCGTCGAATGCCACTTCCTTGGCTTGTTCCTCGATATTTTTCTTGATCAGCTTAATCATAATCTGGTTGGTCGCATCGCCTGGCCATTAGCCTAGGCATAGTAAGGGGAGGAATTTAATAGCTTGATTCCCATACTGGCAGCAAAATCCTCAAACTCTTCTGATGTGAACATTGTCCCTTGATCTGTAGTTATGGTTTGAGAAATCCCAAAACGATACATAATGTGTTCCCTGACAAAATCAATCATGTTCTTTGAGGTTACCGTCTTCAAAGGAATTTCCTCAACCCATTTAGTGAAGTAATCTGTTGCTACCAATATGAACTTATGTACTTTGCTTGAAGGCAGAAAAATCTGGCCAATTAAATCAATTCCTCAACCTCGAAACGGACCACGGTTTGATTATTGGATTCATGGCCGATGCAGGCGATCTCTGGACATTACCAAAACATTGACAGTCCTGGCACCCCATGTAATATTCAAAGCAATCTTCCAGTATCATTGGCCAAAAATATCTAGTTCCGTGAATAATCTATTTCATCTTATAAGCCGATTGATGAGCTCCACATATCCCTTCATGCACCTCACCCATCAACACCTTAGCCTCTTCTTGGTTCAAGCATTTGAGCAACACCCCATTGACTAGTTTTATAATATAACTGATCATCTAACAAAACATACTTAGCCGATTTATACCTTAACTTTTTGGTAACTTTCTAAGACAAATTTCTAAGGTAATCGACTATTTCAACTCTCTAATCATTACTTTAGGTTTCACTACTCAAGACTTCTTGAAACATTCGATATCTTGATGCACTTTGAGCTAGACGATTAGCCTCTTGGTTTTGTGCTCTTAGAATATGTTGGAAAGAGATATGAAGAAACTCCTTGAGCAACTTTTGGCACTCATCATAATATCCTTTCAAAGTCTCTTCTTAGCACTCATACAAGCCGACCAACTGATTAATAATTAACTATGAATCTCCAAATACTTTAATTGCTTTGGTCTTTACTTCGTGAAGAAGTTGAAGTCCCTTGAGAATAGCTTCATACTCCGCTTGATTATTAGTGATCATTGGTTCAGTCAGAAAAGCAAACTCAAAACTTGCCCCCCGAGGCGAAATAATAATAATACCAATGCCACCACCCTACTTGCATGATGACCCATCAAAGAACAGCATCTAAGGCATCGGTTCTACATAACTAATGCTTGGACTTGTGATGCTGGGTGATAAAATCGGCCATTACTTGTCCTTTGACTACTTTAGCCGATTCGTACTTCAAGTCAAATTTCGATAACGCAAGAATCCACTTTCCCACTCTTCCATTTAGTATTGGCATTGATAACATGTGCTTAACCACATCAGCCTTGGAAACAACTATACACTCAGGCCGATAATAAGTAGTGTTAGTGTTGTAATTTAGTGCAAGAGAAATATAAACACAAGCATAATTTTTTGGTTGGAGAATATCTCATTTTTGGATCCAGTAGTCTTCTACTCAGATAGAAAACAACTCTCTTTTTCTTCAAATTCTTGCATTAGGGCCAATCCAATTTTCTTGTCATCAGCCGATATGTACAACTTAAATGGCTTACCTTGCTGAGGAGGGACCAGCACAGGTGGACACTTCATATATTCATTTATCTCTTCAAACGCCCTTTGTTGTATGTCACCACACTTGAATTCTTAATCATTTTCAACTTCAACAAGGGAGAAAACGGTAGGATCCTTTCCGACAAATTTAAAATGAATCTTCTGATAAAATTAATTTTACCAAGCAAAGACTGCAATTCAGTTTTGGTAGTCGGAGGAACTGCTTCATCAGTTGCCTTCACACTTTTCTGACCAACTTTGATTCCTCTCTCGTGGACCATGAATCCTAAAAATTGTCCGGCTAATACTCCAAAAGCACACTTATTAGGATTCATCTTCAAACCATGCTTCCTCGTGCATTCCAGAGTCTCACGCAAGTCAGCCAGGTGTTCTTTGTACCCTTTGGATTTTATCATCACATTATCGATGTAGATCTCAACAATCCTGCCGATCAACTTATGAAAAATGTAATTCATCACCCTTTGATAAGTTGCACCGGCATTCTTCAGACCAAATATCATCACAACCCACTCGAATAGACCAATTGCGCAGGGGCACCTGAAAGTAGTCTTTGCTATGTCTTCCTCAGCCATGAAAATTTGGTTGTATCCTGCATTACCGTCCATGAAGCTAATAACCTTGTGCCCGGCTGCTGCATCTACTAACATATCAGCTATCGGCATTGGATAACTGTCCATAGATGTGGCTTTGTTTAGATCCCTAAAATCAATGCAAACCCTTAATTTTCTATTATTCTTATATATAGGGACAACATTCGATATCCACTCTGCATATCGGCATGGTCGGATAAATTTTGCTTCCAGTAACCTTTCAGTCTCCTTTTTTATATCATCAAGCACGTTCGGGTTGAATCTCCTTGGAGCTTGTTTAAACAACCGATATCTAGGTTTGATTGGCAACCGATGTTCAACAATTGACCGATCTAAACCAGGCATCTCATAGTATTCCCAAGCAAAATAGTCTTTAAATTCTTTTAATAAATCAATTAATTCTCGCTTATACTCTGGATCTAACTTAGCACTTATGTACGTCGGCCTAGGTCTATCTCCAGGAACAATATCTACTTCTTCTAATTCATTGGCCGATGTGAAACCATGTCATAGTTTGCCATCTGTACCATCTATTGGATTATCCATTAATACAAATTTTCAAAGCTAACTGCTTGGATCGGCTATTGGCTTTCACCATTGACTCTGAATTCTGATGGCAACAGAAAGCCATTTGGATATTAGCCGATGGTTGCTTTCTATCGGCTATCGGCTTGGTACGCCATACTTGAGGTTTACCGGATGCCCGAGCCTATTCTATCTCTTTATTCCTTGGGCGTTGCACCCTTCTTTTCTGGCTTCTTGTCAAACCTCCTGGACACCATTGGCCTTCCTGTCAAACATACTTTCTTTTGTTGCCTTCCTCTTTATGATCAGCCCAGTCCTGGTCAACAACTCTTTTTTCAAGCCGATCATGAACACTTTTATTTTTTAAGCACTGATCCATGTTATTATGATGATGTGCATCTTGAGCATAAATAGACCAGTGGCTGGTTTGAGACTGCCTATACTCCCGATATTAATTGCTATATTCTGGATAGTTATGTCTAGTAGGCAACTTTAAACCTCCATTCCAGCAATGTCTGAGGAAAGGATAATTCTAATTTAATTCAGCTTGTTTCCTTTCATACCTCTCTTCTTTCAGTTGATGCTGGTACGCTTGATCCCTTAACCAACGCTGATAATCCTTTTCTTTCTGCCGCTGCCACTTATTCAATAGAATCTGAGATGTAACCCGTGGCTCTGTCATCTCTGCTTTTGACGTCTCTCTCTACTCGTATCGGCTCTTTTGCTCAGCACGATGTCTCCTAATCTCTCTATACTCGTTAGCCAAAATTTGCATCTTGGGATCAATTGTTCTAGCTTCTTTTGATTTGGTTGATGTTAGGACCTTAGTTTTTTCTTTGAATAGCCTAACATCAATCATGTTCTGATCTCCTAGGAAAGGATTATCATCAACTTTCATTTTTCGAGGCGTATCAAATTTGAGCCTCCCCTACTGAATAGCCCTCTGTATATGCTGTCGGAAAATTCTACATTCATTGGTGGAATGAGAAGTAGCATTATGGAATTTGCAGAACTTCTTATTCTTTAATTGATTTGGGGCAACATGACATGACTATCGAGCAACTTGATCTACCCTTTCTCAAGCAAGAAATCAAAGTGCTTATTTGATTTGGTGACATCAAAGTCATAGCTCTCCTCAACTCCTCTTCTCCAAGGATTTGGCACCATCATTGGCTTCTTGCCCCAATTCCATTCAGCTGCATCAACCTCTTCTTCTTCATCTTCATAGCCGTCATCGACTGAGTATGGATCATAAGCTTCGGCTACTATGGTACTCTTCTGGAACCGGGTATCTCTGTGCATGCTCTAGAATTGGCTATTGAGCGCTGCTACTCGTTGAGCCAATTGACCCAAGTTGTCAAATTCTTAGTCCCAACAGCTTTTCTTTCCACATCGGCAGCATTCCTCAAACAGCTAAAGCAGCTAGTTGATCATCTACCAAGTTTAAGGAGAAGCACAAGTTCCTGGTTTCTCAGAACCTCTGAAGAAATTTAGTGCCGATTCATTAGTCTTCTGTCTTACAGTTGTCAGATCGGTAATCTTCTTTTCTCTAGTCCCAGTGTAAAAATATGTATGAAGTTTCTTCTCTAGGCCAGCCCAATTGGCAATGGAATTGACTGGCAATGATGAAAACCAAGTAAAGTCTAGCCCTAATAAGGACAAGGAGAAGAAACAAACTCGATGGGCATCCTCAACTGATGCTTCACCCAATTGTCTAAGATAGCGACTAACATGTTCTATCATGCTTATATTATCTTGGCCAGTAAACTTAGCAAACTCTGGGAGTCCTGTAATTTGTGGGAAGAGCGACCAAATCATACTATTCTGGATATGGGCGTTTGTACGAAAAGGTTAGCCCTTTTGGTTTTAGACCGAACTAATTCTTCATCATCTTGGTCACCCTCAGTAGTAATTCATCAGCTTGTGGATTTGGATTTCTTTGCACCTGCTGACCCATCTGTGGATTGAAATCCTGTGTGCCTTGGTATCCTGGGTTTGGCATCATGTGAAGGGTGTTATAATCCGTGCCATAGTGATACTTTTGTGGAATCTCAATCTGCTAGGCCCTTTGCTGGCTTGCTGCTTAAAGTCTCTGATTGTAGACATAAGGATCTATATGTCTACGGATCCTTTGAATTGATGGTGCTATTTTTAGAGGCGACGATGGTATGTGGCCTGATGTGCCAAAATTAACCACCTGGTTCTGACTTTGCCCTGCCGGCTGTTGCACATGTTGTATCGACGGTCCAGGATTGTACTGTATCTGATTCGTAGTAGTTCCTTGAGCCTGTTTAGATGAACCCTGCACTGTCTAGACATCACCATTATCAGCTAGTGCTGCTTCTTGATGGTTGGTACCTGACTTGATTAGTCCATTGGGTCAACGGATCTGAAATGTTGTAATAAGCCAGTCCGCCTTGACCAACTAGAAATCCATGAATTGCCTCTCTCATGGCAGTTGTGGAATATGTTCACGAAAGCTTCATTATGGCTTGATATGACATCACAAACATATTTATCTATAAATTCCTTAAAGAAACACCTGTCTTCATCTTCAGTTGTATCTGTCTGCCCGTGTAATAGAATTCTTGGTAGTGAAAATTTCTCAACAATTGTATTGTCACATGTTTTGGTGTAGGACAACAAACATTTATTCTGAAACTCTTCTGTAGCTTTGCTGATGATACCCTTATCCCCATCAGGTAGATCTTCATAATGCAGCATAAGGAATGTCATTGTTGTTGTGAACCGCCATGACGATTGTGGTGTCCCACTAGGCGTGCTAGAAATGTGTGTCGACACAAAATTTTTGTCTCGTGCCGAGGACACACGTAGCAAGCCAGAAGGGTCTGCTCGATGGAGCTATAGATCCGCCTAGCTTTAGCATAGGGATGGTCAATCCTATGCACTCCTCCCAAGATATGCCAATCAATTTGACCCTATAATTGATAAGGAGAGAAAGCTTATTAGTAATTAAGGGCGAAACTTGCTGGTGTTGCCAAATAGTCCCGAATGTGTGGCTCTGAGAGCCGATGTGAAAGGAGATCGACTAAATAGTCGATTCTAGCATATTCATGAGAATAAATCGGTTAAAGCTCATTGGGTTGTATAAGAACAATCGGTTATCATTCAAGATAAATGTTGTTATTTGAGCAGATATTAATTAATGGAAATAAGATGTCAACACTGATTGGTTTATGCTGAGCCAATGATTACAAGCAACCGAACCCCTTTTTATATAAAGAAATAATTCAACACCATTTAACCCTTTAATAAAGATAAATCTAATGAACATGTTAGATCTCATCTATCGCTATGACCAGTGGGGCATGAGGCAGAATCATGCAGGCCATAGAAATAACAATAGACTCGACGACCCTAACTCATTACTAATATCAGTGGGGCATGAGGTAGAATCATGTAGGTCGTAATACAATAATAAGATAATGGGGCTAACACATCTTTCAATCTATCTTTACTTCAACGGTCTTGTGCTACGAATTGTTCGTGAAAGCACTTGATATCGGCTAAAATAGCCGATTCTGGCATAGCGCACAGTTAAAGTCATGCCTTATCCGAAATAGACCTATTGAATAACGATCCACACTCCACGGTGCTAACAGTGGGGTGTGAGACAGAATCACACAGGCCATGATAACGGGTTATAGGAACGGTTTTTGCTAGCCAATAAATCTACTCAAGACGCAACATGCTTTAACTGCACGCTATGCACGATCAAGAATGATGTAAAACAGCCGATAAAACATAACTCGTCGTTTAATATACATATTAGATCAATTTTAGATTAACAAACGATGGGCTAAAATAGGATATAAGGCCGATCTAGATCAATCCCAATCGGGCAGAGTGATATTACTTTAATTTAGATAAATAATGAAAGCAATAAGCAATATCGGTAACTTAATGAATCTACCAAAGATTGCCATTCTAAGGTAGAGTTGATAACTAGACCTTGATCTAGTTCATGCAGTGGGAGTCAACCGGATCGATGCAGCCATACTTGAACTTGGCAAGAATCGATAGCTAACTTATACCAGAGTCACAATAGAGGTCGACCGGATCGATGCAGCCATACGAATAGAGGTATAAGCCATGACGGTACTTACAACAAGCAGTGGAGGTCGACCAGATCGATGCAGCCGTACTTGCTAAAGAACTCGCTGAGATCTATTCTACTCCTACTCCTAAGGGGTGGCCAGGAGCTAAAAAAGTAAATGACTTATATATTAGATTGATTGTTGTCTTTACAATAGTTAGGGGTTTGATATTTATACCCGTGCCTTGTGCATGACTCCTGTCTAAGCACGACTCATTACAATTTTTGAACCTAGAGAAAACATTCCTAATTTAAGATAACTTGAACTCTAATATTTCCCTTTTTGTAGAGTCCAACATGTCTTGTCCTGGCGTCGATCATTACCTTTGTCATTATCTGCTAGCGCTATCTGAAGAAAGCTAATTCCTAGTTTCACATTCGAATCAGCTGGTTCCGATCATGCAATTGATTCATTGATGACATGATCTTGGGAGCTTTCGAGTTCCTATGACCCTTCTTCCAAATTTTGGTGTAAACAATTTGATACCTTTCATTCACCCTTGGCCATAAGGCATAGATGTGTAGAGGATGATGGTGGTGGTGTTGGTGAAGATGATGAAGAGTCAATCACAATGGTGGCCACCTTCTCATTATCACTATCATCATTGGATGAGCAACTTGATGACTCAATGTCCATGAGCCAATTACTGACGATGTATGCCTTGCCATTTTTCTTCTTGTGGAAGTCCTTCTTGCCATCTTTCTTCTTGCATGGCTTGTTTTTCTTCTTCTCATCTTCATCACTTGAGTCATCTTTATTGCTCTTGTTCTTCTTCTTGTACTTATCTTTCTTGGGCTTTGTGCATTGATGTGCTAGATGATCAAGTTCTTCACAATTGTAGCAATCCATCTTGGAGATTGGCTTTCTTCTAGTGCTAGTGAAGAACTTTTTCTTGCCATCAAACTTGATGCCACTCTTGTTGAGCTTCTTTAGCATCTTGGCGGTTCTTCTCACCATGAGAGCAAGACTTGCATCATCAACTTCATCATCACTTGAGTTCTCATACTCAATTCTTGCTTTGCCCTTATCTTGGCTAGTCTTGAATGCTAAGTCTTTGTCTTTCTTCTTGATAGAGGATGAGCCATCTTGTGGTGTGATGTGCATGTACATTTCATGAGCATTGATCTTTCCCAAGATTTGAGTTGGTGTAGCGGTGGAAAGATCACCTTGATGAAGTACGGTCACAATATGCCCATATTTATCAATGGGGAGGACACTCAAGATTTTTCTTACAACATCGGATGGCTACATTTGAGTAAGTCCAAGCCCATTGACTTCCTCTACAAGAACATTCAAGCGTGAGTAAATTTCATTAGCACTCTCTTTAGGAAGCATCTCAAAGGAATTAAGCTTTTTCATTACGAGATGATAGCGTTCCTCACGCTCGCTCTTAGTTCCCTCATGGAACACACAAATGTCCGACCATAGTGCATGGGTGTCCTTGTGGTTCCTCACCCTGGTTAAACACATCTTTGCAAAGGCCTCTAAAGATGGGTTTCGAGCCTTTGCATTCCATTTCTCATAGTTCACTTCATCGCCTTGAAGGTGCGTGGGATCCCGAGGATTTGGGAATCCTTGTGAGGCGGCTCTAAGTATTCCAACATCTAGAGCTTCTAAATACGCCTCCATACGGATTTTCCAATAAGAAAAATCATCCCCCTCAAAGATAGGAGGAGATTCATCCCCTGTGAGACAACTTTCTCTAGACGGTTAAGCCTATATACATGAGCATGAGGCTCCGATACCAATTGAAAGGATCAAGATGCCCAAGAGGGGGGTGAATTGGGCTAATTCTAAAATTCTTTGCAATAATTAAACCCTACAGGTTAGCCCACTTCACCCCTTGTGCCTAGAAAGTGTTTCTATTGTTCTAACACACAAAAGTTTAGCAACCTATGTTCCAATCCTACTCTAGCATGGGAATTCTATGAATGTAAAGACAAGAATTGAATTGCTCAAAGTAAATGCTTAAACTAAAGAGAGAAGGAGGAACTGTGGTGATGTTTTGCCAAGGTATCAGAGAGTCGCCACTCCCCACTAGTCCTCGTTGGAGCACCCGCACAAGGGTGTAGCTCCCCTTGATCCGCGCAAGGATCAAGTGCTTTCTATGGGTTAATTCTTCGACACTCCGTCGCGGTGAATCACCCACAACTGCTCATAACTTGAGTTGGGTCATCCACAAGCTCCACCGGATGATCACCAAGCTCCCAATTACCACCAAGCTGTCTAGGTGATGGTGATCACAAAGAGTAACAAGCACAAACTCTCACTTGACCATGACAAGCCTTGAGAAGGGTGGATGCACACTTTGCTACTCTTGCTTTCTCTAATGAGGCATCTCTCTTGGATTCTCAAATCTTAATCATCTCACTAGGACCTTGCTCTTCTTAGCACTCTCAAGGGTGTTTCTTAGCTATTGGAATGAGCAAAAGTGATCCTTTGAGTGAATATAGGAAGTATTTATAACCCCTCATTCAAATTGAACCGTTATGTGCCACTACAGGATGACCGGATGCTCCGGTCAAGGCGACCGGATGCTCCAGTCAGTTCTCCCCGCAACCAAGCAGTTAAGTTGTGATCGAACACTAACCAGCGTCCGGCCAGCACTGACCAGACATGTTCGGTCACAAAAACTACTCTCTAGAACCTTACTGATGTTGACCGGACTCTAGAACCCAGCGTCCGGTCACTTTGCTACTCAGCGTCCGGTCAGTAGCCGGAACCTGACCAGCGTCCGGTCAGCACTGATCGGACGCGTCCAATCAGGATTCTCCCTCTCTAGGAACCTTACTGGAGTTGACCGGACTCTAGCACCTAGTGTCCGGTCACTCACCTCTCAGCATTCAGTTGCAACTAGATGACTTCACCTTGATCAAATGAACTGACCAGACTCTGCGCCAGCGTCCTGATCACACTGGAACCAGCGTCCGGTCAACATTTGACCCTCCATTCACTTCCAACTCGCAATCATATATGAATGAAGTTCGCTCCAATTGAGCTAAGGACTATTTAGGAGCTACCTAGTGCTAGATTTGACAAGTGTGCACCACACCTAACCCACTAGACTCACCTAGGTCAAGCTACCCATCCATACCCCCCTTAATAGTATGGCCAAAGGAAAAACAAAGTCATAAACTACTCTAAGTGTCTCTTCAACACTAAATGACACTTAGAACTAGTTCATCCTTAACCTTATCGTCCATCCTTTGAAAACCGAAAACGATTTCCATCATAGGGGCATGACAACCATGATTGTCCAATCAATTGCCATTACCGTGACCTAACTTAATTGCCTCTGCAAAATACACGTTAGTCACAGTAATCACGTATTGTCATTAATCACCGAAACCCAACTAGGGGCCTAGATGCTTTCACCTGTACGTACCAAACTATCATCAATACATAAAGAACCTGAAAGATCTGTTACTTGTGTGCTATTTTTCCATCTTGCCTTAGCATCCAGCCTCAAAGAAAAACCCACCCAAGACCGAATGTTGACACACAATCTCAATCATTTGTAGCCCACAGAGATCTTTCATCACATCTCGCCAACCTAAACCTTCATCTCATCACTGACCATGGCATCGGTCAGAACTATCTGTTAATAGTCTAGTAATAAGAAAAATGGTATAGGAAAATCAGTGATTATACAAATAAAATTGTGAAGTTGTATAGAGAATTAGTATGGGAATCAAATTAACATGTGATACAGATGTTGCCACAGGATGCCTGATTCCCCTCTGTCAGAAAGGATGAGCACTTCACCTTCTCGATCCAGTACCGGCAATAGAGAGAAAAACCTGCACACGGCGTGGCCGTCCTCGACTCTCTTGAAGCAGCACCACACTCGATACGATCTAGATGGCCAATGAGGGTAAAGCGCGGAAATGCAGGCGGTACCGTGGAGCAGCGTGAGGGGAGTGCGTTGGTGGGTCGCCGGGTTGAAGATCCGGAGGCCACCGTCGACAAGGAGGATGACGAGCGAGGCCTTCGCAGGAAGCGAGCACGTGAAGGTCGTCTCGCTCTTTGTCCGTGCGATGGTTGCCGCTTGCCAGTGCGGTGGTCCGACCATGGTGGCACGACCACGGCGTTCCGCTCCGGCCGGAGGACTGCTCCTCCGCCCACTGCACCGGTCGGAGCGCCGTCCGGCCGCCGCACGCTGGCCACCGCGACTGAGTGGCCGAGCGATGGATGTCGCGGCACGCTTGAAGCCCTAGGAGGAACGCAGGACGGGAGAAGGCAGTGCCGCGGCGTAGCGAGCATGGCCGCACGTCGGGCACCATGCTCGCGCGGCCAAGCGCCGCACGCCGCCGTACGCTCGAAACCCCCAAGCCGCGCCCCCACGCTGTGCCTCCGAGCGGTCCAGGACCGTGAAGGCGCAAGGAAGGGAACGACAACCCACGATCCCACCTTCCTTCTCGGCGTACGACGGAGCCGCGGTATCGCACGGGGTGGGAGAGGCAGACCCAAAACAAATGTCGCACAAAAAGTGTCCACGCTTTGTTCTTTTTAGTTGTAGGAGATGAAGAGTTGGCGTCTCAGAGAGTTGCAATGCTCCTAAATCTTAACATTGGGCTGATGGTGGGAGTTGTAGAGCAGCTATGAGGGCTCCTCTATTGGCTTTGCTAGGTTAGGGGGTTCAAAAATTAGGGCATGGATTTGCATTTTGGCCTAGGTGCGGCTGCACCCTCGATGGCCTATATGGATCCAGCCTTGTCTAATGGTCATCATTATATAGTGGTGGTTTGGCATAAATTTTGCTACTAAAACCGTAAAGGTCGAGCTTATGACTTTAAACAAAACACTGTCGGAACATTATTCATAATCTCGCTCTTTTCAATCCAATAAAGTTTCTTTTGTTTCAATCATCATAAAAGGTGTCTTTCTTTTTCTACCAAATAAAATGACTTTAGTACAAATGAGTTTAAGGATATAAAGGTAGAATCTGTTTTCTTCACGTATTTTTGTCGCCAACCTATTCAGGTTGAAAACAAATAGAAGAAAGGGCCAAACAATAAGGTTGCCCCAACTTAAAAAATTGGAGATCACTTAGTAATGGAGTATATCCAAGGGAGAATTCAACCTTCAAGCTTGATTTTATTTAGCATTAAGTGTTGTAAAAATCTAAGCATGGGTGAGTGAATGTAACACTTCAGAAGAAAACAAAAACAACTACTTTTGGAGTATTACGACACTACACCCTAACAAAGAACACATCAACAGAGAACGTGAAAGCAACAAACGTCTTGTAAGTTAAACATTAAATTAAGTTTACTATAATGACATAAACAAAGACATCTTCAAACACAACCAACATTTTTGTTGTGTTTCTTCTAGAACGTTGCAGTAAATTCTATGAGTGAATGCTCTGTTCATCGCTTAATTTTGTAGGATGAATGCTTGCGCTATAGTAGGATGGACAATGAATTATTGTGCCCAAAATGATGGTTAGGGAGAGAGACAAGAAGCCCATTTCATTGGGTTAGTGAAAAATAAGGGAAGGGTTAACCATTAACGACGCCTGGGTTTGTTGCACTTACCGTGCTGGTTTGTAGGAGACCACGCCTGCGAGTTGGCAGCGTGCAGAGCTAATGTTGTGGCCAAAAAAAAAAAAGGATCACAAAAGCGGCCGCCGATGGAATTGCTCTACTATACTACGCGCGAGCCAAGAGACGACAGGGGCAGCAAAAATCCGCAAAATTCGGACGGCTCCTATCGCAAGGTCCTCGTTTAGATGCTGAAAAAATTTCAAACCCGATGAATAGTACCTACTTTCGTCTTATTTGAACAAATATTGTCCAATCGTAGACCAACTAGGCTCAAAAGATTCATCTCGTAATTTCCAACTAAACTGTGTAATTAGTTATTTTTTTTACCTACATTTAATACTCCATAGCAAACGGCTAAAAATTAATGTGATAGAGAGAGAGTGAAAAAAACTTAGAATTTTGGTGGCATCTAAACAAGGCGCAAATCATCCTCCCTCCCACACTCCTAGGCCGCGCAACGCAATTGGCAATCGCGGCTCGTGCACCAAACGCCCACGCAACCGCCGCTAGTTTATTCAGCACATCAGCAGGTGGCGTACTTGCGTGCGTGCTTGAGTTGGGCACCGAGCGATCCGGGGCCAGCCAATGAGCGAGCGGGGGGCGAACCCCCGTCCCCGTCCCGGCCCGCCTCGGCATGATGGCGTCCATCCGACCCGATCCCGCCTGCCTGCTGCCTGCACACGGCACAGCGGCAGTAGTAGGCCCCGCGCCCGGTTCCGTGCAGCATGTGGTTGCTTTGGCCCCTCGGTCAACACGAGATCTGCACAAAATATTCTTGACCGGGACGAGCGAGCCCGTCCGGCTCCGGCCGTCCCGTCGCTCGCCCACGCCACGCCACGCCACCGGTCGACGAGAGGAAGAGGAGAGAGGAGGCCCCCTACCCCTCGGTCGGGCCCATGACGTTTGACCGCCATCCGCCGGCTGACTTCTCCTCCGGGTCCCTCCCCGCACGAAACCCAACTCGGGCAGGGGCAGTGCCCCAGTGGAGGACTGGAGGGTGGGAGTCTCCGGCTCGCCCAAGCAAGCTAACGCTAACCACGCGCGCACGCACCATGATGCCACCATCTGCTTGCGTTTCGTCTACCCGGGGACTGGTTGATTCCTGGTTTTCTTGCCCGGCATCCCAACCCCCTCCCTCCAGCCGTCACCGCGGTTGGCGGCTCGCCGTTTTGTTAATCGCTGCCCTGCCCTGCTGGAACTGGAAGGGGCACTTCAAATGAGATCGATTGCAAGTGCAAGCCATATTAATATATTCTATACGTATACGGCATCGATTAATTCCCTTAAGAAAGAAACGAAAGTCCGGGCAATAGATTACGCATGGCTATCAGTACCAGACACTGGCATTTTGCGTCTGCTGCCCGCCACTTGCGACGTTGATTGCTTGCTTCTTCAACAGGCGCGGGAACATTGACATTACCACACAACCCAACCCAATTTGCACGATATGAGGCGAGTCATTGTGGCTCTCGTGCGCATGGGCTTCCTTCCGTTCCTTGGAGCTTCGTGCCATGATGAGCATGCCAATGACGATGAGCCAGTTGAGATTTGCAGCACTCTCGCACGACATGGACGGAGAACTTTGATTGATCAGGGTGGCGGTAGGTATACATTACTACGGGGTACAACTGAAGTGCTACATTTAGTTTCAGCATCTACTACGCTCAAGACTCAACTGAAACTGGACTGATTGACCGACCGACTCTCAGGCCTCTCTCTCCTCTCCCTGCTGCTCTCGCGTTGCTAATTACTTACTTACTCCTACCGACACCCAGATTAGGCACTGCAACAGTTGGCCGTCTGCTTGCTGATGCAGCTTACAACAAAGCCAACAAACAAAGCTTCCCTCTTTCTGTAGCTTGCTTTGCCTGCCTGCCTTGCTTCACGCCAGCCGACGCTTTGTCTTGTCATCACGCGCCTCTGCTGGTGGTCTCCTGCTCCCGCCCCTGCTGGCGCTCGGGCGACGCGTCCGTCAGGCAGCTGCTCGACACCACGGGCGACGCCGCGCGACGCCGCCGCCCCGCCGCGTCCGCGCGCGCAAAGAAGTCGATGAACCCCGGCCCGCCAGCGCCCGCGCTCTCGCCGGCCTCCTCGCCGTCGCTCCGGTCTTCGCCCGGACTCGCGGCGGAGCCCTTCTTCTTCCGAAACACGCGGCACAGCACCCAGCCCTCGGCGGGCCGCGACACCGCCGCGTCGGCGTCGCCGTCCTGCGCCGCCGCGCGGCGGCACGGGGCGAGGCCGGCGCCCGCGAGCCGGTACTCGTGCATCACCCAATCCGTCTTGCTCCCCGTCGGGGGCTTCCCCCGGTAGAACACCAGCGACCGCTTCATGCCCACAAGCACGGTCTGGCCCTGCTGGCCCTGGCCGCCCCGAGCCGCCGCCGGGATCGCCACGGCCACCGGCTTCTCCTTGCCCGTGGCCTTCCAGTACCCGGCCCCCGTGGCGCGGTTCGCGCGCCGGCCCTTCACGTACTTGGCCTCCTTGCACGTGAAGAAGTAGCGCTCCTGCTCGCTGAACCCTGCCAGCCACCACCACCCAATCCAGCAAAAAAGTCAGCCCCAATCCGAGATCCAAACATGTTTGCCGTCGAGTGGCCGCAAGGTTGGCTCACTCACCTGGGGGCAGCAGGTCGGAAGGATCGTGCGACAGGATGCGGACGTCCGGGATGTCGACGGCGGGCGGCAGCGGGGAGGCCAACGCGCGGCGCCGGAGGTAGTGAACGATCAGCTCCTCGTCCGTGGGCCGGAACCTGAACCCCGGCGGCAGGCCTCGGCTTCGCAGCCTCCTTCAACTCCATCGCAATTCGGAAGCGAATGAAGCAAAGTGGTGACCACACCTGGGTCAAATCGATCGACAACTATTTTTTTTTTCTCCCGCCCGCGCTGCTCCTTGACGACAACTAACGCCGCCGCGCGCGTGGACACGACAAGCACAAAAGGCGCGATCTTTGCAGGGGGACGGTTGACGGCTCGGGGTTGGTGGTGGACGACTGGTGGGTTACTTGACGCACAGTCGAGGGGAGCTTTTCGTTTGCGTGCGTAGTTGAGGGGGAGGAGGGGGAGGGAGGAGGGAGACGCCGGGGATCGATTTATAGTAGGAGAGGAGGAGGAAGGCGAGGAGTGGAGTGTGGGAGGGTCGCAGTCGCAGTCGCAGTCGCAGCGGCGTGAGGGAGACTCAACCGGCCGGCTGGATGGAGGATGGAGGATGGTGGGCGCCCCTCCCCCTCCGGCTCACGCCTCACGCCACAATAGGCTCACAAGCAGGTACTTGGACACTTGGTTGCTCCTCTTCCTTCGGTGGTTTTTAAATGCAGAGAGTAAAATTTAGCGGGGTTACATCGCGTAAATATTACGTGAGAGTATCTAGACAGTAATAATAAAATAAATTCTAGAAATCCTCACTAATCAGGCGAGACAAATTTATTAAATATAATTAATCTGTCATTAACATATGTACGGTAGCAATACATTGTCAAATCATAGACTAATTAAACTTAAAAATTTGTCTCGTAAATTAGTCGTAATCTGTATAATTAATTATTTTTAGTCTATATTTAATATTATACTTAAATTTCGATACGACGTGGAGTAAACTTTAGGTGAGGACGTAAGGCTTTAAGGGTGTTTAGTTCTTTAGTTACTCCTAAAATTCATGTCACATTAAATGTTTAGATATTAATAAGGAGCATTAAATATAGATTAATTATAAAACCAATTATATAGATAGAGGTTAATTTGCGAGATGATTTTTTGAAGCCTAATTAATCTGTTATTAGCATATGTTTACTGTAGCACCACGTTGTCAAATCATGAACTAATTAGGCTTAAAAGATTCATCTTGTAAATTAGTTATAAATTATACAATTAATTTCATAATTAATCTATATCTAATACTTCATATATATGTCTAAATATTTGATATGACAGGAATATTAGGACGAACAGGACCTTAGTTTTTCCCCTTGTGATTAGCTGCCCGAGTTCTACGTCTCTGCTTGCTTGCTGCGGCCTGCGGCTGCAGGCGAAGCGATGCAAAGGATGCAGGGCTACGGTTAGGCCTGCCCAAAGGTAGTGCTAGGGTGCAGGGCTATGGCTACGGACCTCTAAAGAATCTGCTTATGCCTGCCATTAGGATGAAAACGAATGAGATACGGACGGAATATCACTGATATTATATTTGTTTTTATATTTCTTCTCAGATTTAGATTCGAATATGGACTAGTGTCAACTATGTCGGATAGGATACTGATTGGATATCGACATCATAAATATGCGATTTGAGTATTCGGATACGGATACGGTATCGGATGTTGGATATCTGGACTCGGATACGGACAGATCTCAACCCCTCTAAACAGATTCGGTTTCGAATACTGTCGGAAAATACCCGTACCAGTTTTCATCCCTACTGGCAAGCATCAAAGGCCACGTTTAGTTCTAAAAAGTTTTCCCAAAAAGTGTTACAGTAGTCATCACATCGAATCTTATGATACGTGCATAGAGCATTAAATATAGACGAAAAAAAACTAATTGCACAGTTTGGTTGGAAATTTCGAGACGAACGTTTTGAGCCTAATTAGTCCATGATTGAATACTAATTGCCAAATAAAAACGAAAAGTGCTACAGTAGCTAAATTTCTAAATTTTACCCTAACTAAACAAGGCCAAACTTGGCCTCACAAGCCAGCAGCCTCTTCCGCTGAGCTAAAACGATAATATATGATCGTGGATTATTACCGTTGGCTGATTTGGTGTGAGAGAAAAATACTGTTGTGGCTGAAAATTTACGATCGTTTACGACCCAAGCGAACGGGCTTCTCCTGATCTTGATGCTCCGTTTCCTTAAGAAAAACAACATTTTTTTTTAAAAAAGCAAGCGAAGAATCGACTAAAAATGGATGATCGCATATGCCCTATTCGCTTGGCTGATAAGCCATAGCTGAAAGTACTGCTGGCTGATTTATTGTGAGAGAAAAATATTGTTCATTAACAAAAAAAAAAAATACGGCTTATAAGCCAAGCGAACAGGACGATAGCAGTTTTAGAATGTGATGTCTGATTCTGGTTCTGTCATAAGTACAAATAGCAATAGCAATTTCAGAAGGTGGTATCTGGTTCTGTCATCATGTCCTATGTGAGTATGAAGTTAAAATTTGTTTGAGACTGAACTGATTGGATTTCTCCAGTATCAGAGCGACAATTTAGTGACAATTTAGAGACTGAACTGATTTATTTTCTCCAGTACAGATAGCAATTTGTCTCCGGTTTCAGAGTAGTGACAATTTAGATTGGAAATTAATACTTGTTTGTTCAATAATACATGCATATATGAAGAATAATGGGATTATTGTTTGTGCAACGCAAGGCAATGGGCAGTTACACTTTTTTTTAAAATAATATTCTTGCTGCTTTGCAGCTGTTGCATGTTCCTGATAGCAATGCATTGCTCTGCAGCTGTGGTGTTTGCTTCACAGTGAATGCATAGTATTTATTTTAAAAACCAAATGATGAACATTCGCTTGAAAGAGTTATGTAGTTTTCAGCAGTTCTGTCATGTTCTCGAATTTATTTCCTGCATTTTGTAGGAGAGGCTGAGGTCACTTGAGGCCATGGGTATGCATGAGACAAGTCTGATTGTCACAGCAAGTCTGAACTCTTACTTGTAGTGTCACTGCAAGTCCGGAGCTCTTAGTTGTAGTGTCTGATTGTCACAACAAGTCTGAACTATGGTGTTTGTTCTACATATTGCCAAAGATGTTCTCAGATTCGGACAGGCACATTTTAATATCTGTTTCAAGTACTTGCTCTTAGATTGCCACATTTTAATATATTTATAGTCCCTGTGAGTGAAATCTATACCAGAAAGTGTGGATGATGTATCGCATCGCTGTGAATGAAATATACGTATGCCTGAACGTATGAATGATGTATTGCAGCCCTGTGAATGGGAGATGTCATTCCTTTCAATCATGCATGTTGATCTGAACTTAGTACACCTGTGCAAATGATCAAATATCTCTTCTCAGACCGCCTGCTGCTGTTACTGCTGAAGTGCTGATGATGTTGATTTTGGTCCATGTCCATCGGCTGCTATTGCTTGTGTAATCCTTGGTCGTCCACAAGTCCATACAATTTCAATTGAACCGATATGCTTGTGTTGATTGAAGCAGCTGACACTAACTGGGAGGTTGTTTGACAGTCTGAGAAGAGAAATATGACATTCTACTGGAGCTGGGTATTCATTTGAGATCACTGTCTGCTGCTCTTCGTGGGGTCGAAGCTGAAGTGTAGTCTGGACAGGGGGTGTAGAGAGTGGAACCTGAAGATTTGGTCCTGAATCTCCCTGGTTTTGATCTCCTTCCTGGACTGCAGAGCCAGAAGAAGCAGATAACTGCACTTGAGCGGGCAGGGCCCTGCTGCTGAACGTGAGTAGTCTAATTTGGATACGAAGAGTCTTGATTTAGATAGTCTATTAGAGTAGTCTAGTTTTTTTTTTGTGAAATTCATTTTAAAGAATAGCTAAATCACTAAATTTGGATATTCCTTTTGGCTAAGCACTTGGAGTTGCTCTCAGCCACTGATGACCCACGTCTCAATTTCTGCAGCATTTTTCTCTTTTATATATACTTGTAAATATGTCATGCATTGCTACGGATGACTAATAAATTTTAAAATTCATTAATTTTTATCTCTCTCCATTGTTTTCAACCGTGATTTTGAATTTGACCCTTGATTGGGAACTTATTTGTTTGATTAGATATATCGCTGGCATCAACGTGGAATATGTGATCGTTCAACAATAAATATGCAATAGAATATGTTGGAAATTAATAACCAATTCGTCAATATACTGTTTGAACTATATGTGAGTATGCATTATGACATACTTTTCATTTTTTCATACATATTTTATAAAACACTTAAAATATCAGATCCAAAGTATACATCTTTGGTCCTGTTCGCTGGTCTGAAACTTGGCTGAAACTGGCTGAAAAACACTGTTCCGGCTAAATTGTTGTGAGAGAAAAATACTGTTCCGGCTGAAAAAAGAAGCCGAACAAGCAAAATATGGGGTAAGCCGTGTTTAATATCTGACGTGCCCGTGTGTTGCACAATACCTAACTAGAACAATGCACGGCGTTGCAGCACTTGGAATGTGCTCACACATTGTTTCTAGGTTTCGTAGTTTGACCATATTTTAATTTAATTTAATGAAATGACAATTGTAGGCCAACTAAAAGCCCAGTAGCAGTTGGGCTATCCCTTAACATTTTTTAACAAGCTGAAGCACCGGTCATGGAGTATGTAATTTTTTATTTACCTACACCCTATCGGTAACTCTCCAGAGTTTTTCTGTATCTTGAGAAGTCCAAAAGACACCGGCTTGTAGCATCACTCATGCCGTTAGATTGTCATCCAACGGTTCAGATTTGTCAGATGACATCATGATCATGTAGGGAAATACTTTTTCGTTACCGCGACGGGTTTAAGTCATTAAAGATACGTGTTGAAGGCAGAGTCTGTATCATTGCAGGACACGGATTGTTCTAACTCGTTTGACATGAGGAGGGGTGTTTCATATAGGGAACATGGAGGGTGCAAATGTAATTTGAGAAGTAAAAATGGGATAAAAGAAGAATAATTTAGGAAGTAGAGTGGTGAATTTCTAGATTGAAAGGATGGTTGCACGGTCTAGAGGGGGGAGGTTTGAATAGGCCTACAAAAATTTATCTAAAAAAATAGTGGTCAGCAGACTGGGAAACTTCTGTGGATTCCCACAGAACTTCTGCGTGTGGCCACGTGAAAGGTCCTAAATGGCTAGGGGGGTGAATACCCTATAAAAATTCTCTACAAAAACACTAGAGCAAAGGGTTAGTATCATAAATGGCGAAATACAATTTTGCTCTAGCTCTACAAGGGTCGTAAGCCACATATACCATAATTCTATTTCTTTACAATCTCTAGGCACACACAAACGCTATGTCACTACTCTTACTCTAGTTGTGCTAGCTACTAACTAACAAGAGACTAACCAAGCTACTCATCTAGCTACCTCTACTCAAGCTACAATAAGTAGGAAACAAGGTAATACAAGGGAGGAGAGGTAGGGTGATTATACCGTCTAAGGCAAGCGCTCAATCAATCAATATGAATACCAAAGAACTCCGGGAGAATACCAATGGAGACAATGAGACACAATTTTTCTCCCGAGGTTCACGTGCTTGCCGGTACACTAGTCCCCGTTGTGTCGACCAAACACCTGGTGGTTCATGAGCTAATTGGCACCACGCCAAGCCCACACTAGGGGCCGCAAGAGACTACCCGAAGTGAGGATAACTCAATGACACGAGTAATTTACTAGAGTACCTTTTGGCTCTTCATCGGGTAAAGGTTAAGAACCTGCACAAATCACTAGGAGATGGCCACGAACAATCACCAACTTGTGCCAATGCTCCTTCGCTGCTCCAAGCCGTCTAGGTGGCGGCAACCACCAAGAGTAACAAGAAAACCCGCAGCCGATGCAACCACAAGTGCCACTAGATGCGCCAACACGATGCAAATGCACTTGGATGCTCTCCCAACTCATTTGGATGAACAACAATCAAGAGAGATGAGTGGGAGTGGTGTTTCTCAGCTCAAAGGGATGTTAAGAATGTCAAATGGCCAAGAGAGACACCCAAAGGCCGACCATGGTCTATTTATAGACCCCCTCAAAATTCTAACCGTTATGCAGTCCGGGGGTGACCAGACCCTGTGACCGGACTCTGATTAGAGTCTAGTCAGGAGAGTCCGGTCCTCACTACTAGCCAACGCCAATGCGCCATGTCACTCTATTTCAAAACTAGCCATTGTCGCCCTTCGTGCGCGCCCACAAGCATGACCAGACACACCTTTCAAATGACCGAACTCGGCGTTACCTAGAGTCCTGGTCGTTTCAAGAGAGCTCCCAGAGCACGAAAATCATGACCGAACGCGTTAGGTCATACGTGATAGGACATGATTTAGAGTCTAGGTGCCTACATCTCAGTTCCACGCGTTCCACAATGCCATGATCGGACACGTGGGAACAGTGTTCCGCCAGCGTCCGGTCGTGCCCTGCTGGCTGAGTCCGATCACGAACTCAAAAGGCACCCTCTTTGCGCGTCATGACCGGACACACCACCGTGGGTCCAGTCGCGTTACCACGCTGGGTCTGGTCAAGCCATGAAGGCTGGCCAAGACCAAGGGTTGGGGACCGGACTCGGCCCCTCAGGGTCTGGTCACACCGAGACCCAGAGTCTGGTCACCCAAAACATCTCCTTTTCTCTCTCGAAACACTTCACCCTTGTGCATGTGTGCTAACTCCAAGTATTCCAAGATATGTGTATGTGAGTTAGCAGCACTCCAAGTCAATTCCTAAGGGTTTGTTAGCTCATTAGGGTCCAATGCACATGCAATTGAGTTAGATCACCTAATGGCACTTGATAACCGCATCAACTACGATTTCTCCTCTCTTCATAGTTGTTGGTGTTTCTTAGCGTGAGCAGAAGGGATCCACAAGCGCACTGATACACCATTGTTATACTTTACCTGGAAGTATTCAGGTTATCATATTTTCCCAAGGGAACGGATGTATAATGTCTCTTATCTAGTTCACCGAACAAAAACAAGAAGAAGGGTAACTTGGGTAGTGAGGTTTTTCTAAGGGTAGATATCCTAAGCGAAGATAATCTTACCACTAAGTACTTGCTTCGGGCACTGGGATGCACCTGGTCTGCCAAGCGATGCCGACTTGTAGCTCACCACCTACCGCCTACCCCTCAGCCATGGAGAACAAGGCAAACGAAAGGTAGCCTCTAGCCTAGACACCACATCTATGCTATCGACTACTACTCTAGCATGGTAGCAAGGGTTATCCGTCTTTATTAGGGCCCTTCTACTAGAGTATTCATCGTAAGGATGAACGACGAACTAGCAAGTAAGTAATGAACAAAGGTAACTCTCTTAAGATATCAACACCAAAGTAGAACACGAACTTCTTACTTCAAGTAGTAAGATGATTGTAGAAGTACAAGTGGAGGAGCCTCTAGCTCTGGCACTCCTTCCGCAAAGTGTAGCGAGTACACTAGGGAAGGTAGTCGACAACCCCGACACTTCTCCAACTCTTCCCTCTCTCACTCCCTATATTATTCTAGCTAAAGCTAAGATGAGTGGAGCCCTTCTAGTTCTCTTCTTGTGTATTGAATGAATGCCTTGTGAAGGAGATCCCCCTTGCTTTTATAGCCATCCTACAGTCGGTTCATAGGAGGAATATCTTTGGAATACTAGCATGCACCGCCTCTGCATGGCTCCCAGGACACTGCCTTATGAAGGAGTGGACTGAGCTACGCCAAGTGGGGTGCGGGCGCACCCATGGTGTGGCCACACCCTGACCAGCTCCAAATGCCACTGCCTTCGCACAGTGGGCTCTTGACTGGACCTAGAGCGTGTACCCATGGTGCTTTTCAGTCCAGTTGTGTCAGGTACGTGTCCTTTGCTCTTTTTTCCCTTGCTTTGCTTGGGCTGAATTGTGTGGATGTTGTACTTTGGGCCATTTGATGTACTTTCATGTTTGTCACCTGCAAATAAATATTTTATGAAAACTTGTGAAAATGATTAGTTAAAAGTCCTATTTCTAGTTTTCATGATTGCTTTCGATGAATTTTATACAAGTGTTGGCGATATAAAATATGAGTTAAGAACCACCAACAAGTTCCCCCACACTTGGTCCTTTACTCGTCCTCGAGTAAAGTGTAGGACTAAGATTGTTTATTCTCCTTGATATGAAATCTGCATACAAGTTATTCCAAGCCTCACCTGTACCTGTGAACATTCTGAGTGTCTATCAAATTATCTTGAGTAATTGGATAATGGAATAGCATGGATTCAAATCCTCTTACTCTACTCTTGCTTAGAAACTTGGGTTTTGTTTTGATTTTTGAAACATATAGATTAGCCTTGCTCCTCAAAATAATTCACTCGATCGCTCAATATGTATAATCCTCTCCAAAGGCCTTTGATACTTGCGTTGTTTTCACCCTACCTCTAAGGGCTTATTTGTGGAGTTTTGGGTAGGTATAAAGGAGAAACATATTTGCATCACATAATTTTGCTAAGTAAAAAACCGGATCCGAGGAGATGCGAGTCATACATTTTGATCAAGAAGTGCAAATGCGTGGAATTTTGAATTCTTTCTATATCTAAATGTTTTTGTACTCCTTCGAACATGATCCCCTCCCCTTTCGATAGTTGCCTTTGAAAGTATGTGCTATCTTTTTCTTTTCCTTCATGCTTTTTAGCATGGGAACATTTTCTTTTATGTGCCCCTTGGCACTCTCTCTCTTTTTTCTCTCATGCTCTTTTGGCATGTATATTTATTATTTTAGCATAGCCCATATTTTCTTTCGGCACATGAAAACTTTAGGGAGAAAGACTCATGTAAAATGGATGGAGTATTTATTTTTGTGGATGGAAAGGCATGTTTTTGTATAACTCTAAGTGTAAGAGTCAGTATTTTATTTGTGGGTGTACGTGAATCTTGATCATGGGTGCATGACAAGTATCTCAACAAGGGTCACAACAATTTGACAAAGCTCAATGTGAATACAAACAACATATGACTAAGGTTTTGTATTATTGAATATTGTCATATGGCCTTGGTAAGAGTTATAATCATTTGAGGAGCATGCTAATTGAGATCTTAATTTTGTAAAATAAATCCCAAGTATTTTGTATGAAAGGGCAAGTTTCATTTTATCCTACTATATCTCATATTTTAATGACTTAGATGAAAATGGGTCCCTATGATGAGTTGTTCACAAGTCATAGGAATTTTTGCAACGAATAAAGAGTATGCAAATTTTTATCAAAAAGGTAGAATGAAGTTGGAGCATCTTTAAATAGTTATATTTCAATTTATCCAAGATTTTCTTTTAATTATAGAGAGCGAGCGTGCACAATTTAATTTTCAACATATTTATCGGTTGCGCACCTGAGAAGAGCTGTCTGTGGGTCGTCTCCCCCAAACTTGTTTTTGTACATGTCTTTATTTTTATTTGGGGACAATAGAGTATGCAAAAACAAGTGGAGACAAATAACAGCAAAATATTCTTTATTGAACCATAAACAATTAATAAACAGGCGTGTTACATGTATTGGGTAAAAGATTGAAAATGAAATGCAGAAATAAAAATTGCACGCCTAATTATTTGAGGAGTGGCTCTAAATATCTAGTGTAGAGCTCCTTCCACTCCTGCAGCTCTTGCCACCTTTAAAAGCCTTTGGCCGAAACCGAAGCGAAAGACATTGTTTTTGTGCTGAAGGTCCCTAATCTTAATTTGATTATCAGCTATTTGGCTTTTAAGTATGTTGACCTCCTAGTCTAGGTGTGTGATTTTATTATTGAGCGAGGTGATGGTGGGACCTCTAGGCGGTAGTGGCTCATCGTCCTCCTTAAAGATAGCACATGGCTTTAGGACTGGGGTTTTGTTGGCCCTCTTAATCCTAAGGTGTCCGGACGATGAGCCAGCCATCTTTTTTGAGACCGACTTCTGGGCTGAGAGTCTCTGCCGGCCCTTTTCCTTTGGCAGGCTTGCACTATGAGGCCTTTGCCGTACCTGCCGTCAGGTTTTCTAATGCCTATTACAGTGTAGCTGTTGCTAAAAATAGTGTTTCCCGAAGGCGCTTTCTAAGGCTTTTCTTTTGAGGCCGACAGCCCCTGAGGATGACTTTGATGGGGGCCCCTGAGGATGACTTTGATGGGGGCACCTTAGTCCTTGTAGTGGACTTCACACTCGTGCCACCAGTTGCCCCGCTAATGGGTGGAGGCAAGATGGCAAGTGGTGCCATAGTGACAACTTTCGCCTCCTCTCTCACAAATGTGATCTCTAGAACTAGGTCTATGGAGTGTGGCACTCCTTCTAAGTTATAGGTGGAGCTAGAGCTGGTGTATAGTGCTAGCACATTGTTGGCCATGGCTTGAGTGCTTTGGAAAATTTCTCTAGAGAGGGAGAGAAGAAGGCTTATGCTTTGGTGTGAAGAGAGAAGAGGCTCTAGGGGGCATTATATAGGCTTGGTTCTGCTACAAAGGAGGGATATTTCTGCGCAATACTGAAGGGATAATGATCCTACTGAGTCCTATAAACTTATCACATGGACAAGGCTCGAGAGGAGTCAAGGGGTGCGGCCGCACCCTGAGGGGCTCTGCCTTGACCGAAGTTTCTTCTAGAAGTTCATACATGCATGGGATATTTGTATCTCTCGGTTTTCCTAATTGTCTTTCGAATTCTGGGCAATTTTGTATAATATTCACTTGGATCAAAGTGCATGTATGTTGTTATCTTCATATGGTTTATGACTATGAAAAATACACGTGAGCAAGAATTAACACTTATCAAATGCAAGCATGCTTAGAGAAATATTTAGATTTTTCATAAGTTTTCTGTGAATTCATCAAAAGAGATTAGTTCAATTTTATCAATTTCTAGATTAGCATCATGAGATGGCTCTAGGAAAAATTTTAATCTTTGACTGTTAGCTTTAAAAATGTTACTGTCATCATCTTGGATGGTGATCGCACCATGTGACGATGTGTTGATGATGGTGTACGACTCTTGCCATTTGCTTCGTGATTTCCCTTCACCGAAGAGCTTGAATCAGGAGTTAAATAATAACACTTTGTCTCCCTCCTTGAACTCTTTTTATTGGATTCGGTGGTTGTGCCATCTTTTGGTTCTCTCTTTGTAGAGATTGGCACTATGATATGCCTTCTCTTGCCCTTCTTATAGTTCAACGATTTGCTTTTGTTGATTCTTGCTGGCTAGCTTCACATTCATGTTCTAGATCTTTATGGCCCAGTGAGCTCGGTGTTCAAGCTCGACTAGTAAGTGGCAACTTTTTCTATAGACAAGCTAGAACAACGACATGCTAATGTGGGTTTTATAAGCTATCCTGTATGCCCATAGTGCATCAGGAAGCTTGTTCTTCTATCCCTTCCCCATTTCATTGACCATCTTCTGAAGGATATTTTTAATTTGTTTGTTTGAAGTTTATGCCTAGTCACTGGTTTGTGGATGATATGGGGTGGCCACGTTGTGCCTGGCCCCAAGCTCTCTTAGGAAGGCATTGAAAGCCTTATCGATGAAGTGAGACCCTCCGTCACTTACCACCATCCTTGGTGTTCCAAAGTGAGGGAATATCACTTCATGTAACATCTTTCTTGCATGCTTGGCGTCGGCAGCTCTGCATGGCAATGCTCCCACCCACTTTGACACATAGTCAATGGCAATGAGGATGTACTCGTAGTCTTGGGACTTTTGGAATGGCCCATGAAATCAATGCCCCACACATCAAATATTTCTATTTGACAATTGTAGTGGAGGGGCATTGCATTATGAGAGGTGATGCTGCCTTGCAGCTGGCATTTTCGACACCTTTGAATGAATTCTCTGGTGTATTCATACATCGTTGGCCAGAAGAATCCACATTGCCAGATTTTGTCTTGTGTGCGGAATGCTCCATAATGGCCTCCATACGGGTTGCATGGCACTTTTTGATAATCTGCACACCCTCCGCCGTGGGTACACTCTCCTTAATAGGCCATCGGAACATATCCTATAAAGGTACGGGTCATCCCAAAGGTGACGCTTGCTCTTGACTTACAGCTCTTTCTTGTTTTTGTTCGGTGGTACGTATCCGAAAACCATGAAGTTCATGATGTTCGCGTACCACAGGTTTGAATCCATCACCTTTAGTAGCATGTCGTCACGTAGGAAGTCGTTTATTGGTAGTTCCTGCATGTTAGTGACTTGCATACGCGATAGATGATTGGCGACAATGTTCTCTACCCCTTTTATCTTTTGTTTCTAGGTCAAATTCTTGGATTAAGAAAATCCATCTTATTAGGTGTGGTTTTCCTTCTTTCTTAGTGAGCAAATATTTGAGTGCAACATGATTAGTGTAAATAATTACTTTTGCTCCCACTAAGTAAGATATGAATTTATCAATAGCTCTTTTTTAGTAGTGGCATAGTTAAGCTGGGCCCCTATCAATTTTTTGCTAGCGTAAGCGATTGCATGATGTTTCTTATCTTTAGTTTGGCCAAGGACCGCACCAACTGCATAGTCACTAGCATCACACATTATTTCAAAGGGCAGCGACCAATCCGATGGTTGGATGATTGGTGTTGAGATGAGTGCCTTCTTAATTGTATGGACAGCCTCCAAGCACTCATTTGTGAATTCAAAGGGTACATCCTTAGCTAATAGGTTTGTTAAGGGTCTAGAGATTTGTGAGAAATCTTTAATGAAGCGTCTATAAAAACCTGCATGTCCTAAAAAGCTACAGATTCCTTTTATGTTCACGGGGGGTGGTAGTTTCTCTATAACTTTAATCTTAGCCTTATCTACCTCAATCCCCCTCTTAGACACTAGGTGTCCAAGGATGATGCCCTCTTAGACCATGAAATGACATTTTTCCCAATTGAGTACTAGGTCTTTTTCTTGGCATCGTTGCAAGACTTTGTCTAAATTCTCTAGACCTCAAAGGTTTTCCCATAAACTAAAAAATGGTCCGTGAATACTTCCATGATTTCTTCTATCATATTCAAGAAAATAGACATCATGTATCATTGGAAAGATGCGGGTGCATTGCACAGCCTGAATGACATTCGTCTATATGCATATGTTCCATACGGGCATGTGAAAGTCGTCTTACTTTGATCATCAGGGGTGGATAGGAATTTGATGATACCCTGAATACCCATCGAGGGAACAAAAGAAAGAATGCTTCGCCAACTAGTCTAGTATCTCATCAATGAAGGGCAGCAGGAAGTGGTCTTTCTTTGTAGCCACATTGAGTTTTTGGTAGTCTATATACATCCTCCACCCCATGATGGTTCGTTGTGGGATCAATTCATTCTTAGTATTTTCAACGACCATCATACCCCCTTTCTTGGGCACCACTTGGATGGGACTAACCCAGTTGCTCTGTGGTACGGGATAAATTATCTTGACGTTAAGAAGTTTTAGGACTTTCTTCTTCATGACTTCCTACATCACATTATTGAGCCTACGCTAGGGTTCTCGTGATGGTGAGCTTGAAGGATCAATTGAAATGCGATGGGTGCAAAGCGTTGGACTTATCCCCTTAGGGTCCTAAAGTGAATACCCAAAAACTAGCCTATGTTTTTCTAAGATAGCGATGAGTTTGGATGTCTCCTCATCTATAAGCTTGTCGCTTATGATTACAGGAGTTTCTTTGTCACCGTTCAAGAAAGCATAACGTAAGCCAGTGGTAGGGGTTTAAGTTTAATTGGAGGTCTTGTTAGTGCTTTCTCTTGAGGAAGGTCAATGGTTTCTCCTTGGTTGTCCTCTTCTTCTATGAAGAGTTTTGCATCTTTTTCTAAGGACGACTTAGGGGATTCGAAGGGTGAAATAGACATGACTTCCTTGGGCAAGTTAGGATAGGGGAGAGATTCTGCGACCAAGTTTTTGGCTCGAGCGATAGGAATGGAAAAAGTGTCTCTCCCCAGCTTTGCATCTAATGCCCCTGATGATGGAAGCTCCACAAAGAGTTTTTTTCTAAAGGATGCCCTATCAAGATGTCAAATTCCTAAATTTCGAAGACATGGAAGTCAAGGGTTAACTCTACATCTTCAAGGTGTACAATTGTGCCGTGGAGAATTCCAAGTCCTTTTAGGTGATTTCTTGGACTAATCCTAAGGTTCTTATTTGTTGGAGCATGGGGTTTTTCACCTAAATAGGTGGATGCAAAAGTTGTAGACATCAAGTTTGCTCCAACAGATGGGTTATAAAGCAGATCCACCCAAATTCCTTGAATTTTGCAATGGATGGTTGAAGAGGGGTTGTGGATCTAAATTTCTTCAGAGGAAAACTCTGCCTCTTCCACCCATTCACTGCTCATTATGGTGGTCAGCTCCTTGATAGATTCCCTAAGGAATTCCTTATCTAACGGGTCTAAAGGAGTGACAGGGACTGGTGGCTTCTTTTGACAAGAGTAATTCAAGGTATTTTCAAAGTCTTCAAAAAGATCACCCTCGAAAGGTGCAAGGTCCGAAGGTTGGAAACCTTCCTCCGGATCTTCTGGTTTGGGTGAGGATCCCTAGGTGTAGGTTGTGGGTTTGGCCTTAGCCAAAGAGGCTTCCTCAAGTCTAAAAATATGTTCTACATGGAGGGGTTCTAAAGGAGGAGTATTCTCTAAAATGCAATCTAGGAGGGCTTCTCCTTCCTCTATGGTTTTGTGCATGAAAGATCCTTCGGCTGTTATGTCAAGTTGTAGGGCAGACTCCTTGCTAAGACCTAACAAAAAATGTTGTAACAACACGTGGTTTGGTATAGACAAGTCTAGGCCAAAGCGTGTTAATATCGAAAATCGGTCCCAGGCTACACCTATGGTTTCCTTCTCGTTTTGCTAGAAGTTGAGTATCTCTTGTAGTAGAGCAGTGATTTAGGATATAGGGAAGAATGCATGGCAAAATTTGTTTCTCAGTTCTTCCCAATCACCATTTACCTTCCCTATGTTATGGCCGTACCATTGTTTGCCATCTCATTAAGTGAGAAAGGAAACAACTTCCACCAAAGTGTTTTTTGTGACATGCCTGCAATGGTCAGGCATGCACATAGTTGCTCAAACTCCCGCAAGTGTGTATATGGATTTTCATAGTCTAATCCTGAGAAGGCTTGTTCCTAAACCATGGCTATAAAGCTAGGATAGAGTTTGTAACTGGAAGCTGTGATTGTCTTTAAAGGTTGTGGTGGTTCTACGAAACTTGCCCTTTGGATAGAAGGGTTTTGGATAGTTTTGTGCTCCATTGGAAAAAGAAAAGAAAAGAAAGATAAAATAAGAGGATACATAGGCGAACTAGGTTCGGACATAATTACGACAACCGTTCCCTGGCAACGACGCCAGAAATGCTTGTTGGTGTTTCTTAGTGTGAGCAAAAGGAATCCACAAGTGCACGGATACACCGTTGTAGCACTTCACCTGGAAGTATTCAGGGTATCGTATGTTCCCAAAGGAACGTGTTTACACCAAAATTTGGGAAGAAGAATGCGGAAACTTGAAGCCTCCAAGATTGTGTCAATCAAGAAATCGATTGCATAAGAATTGATATCAGCTAATTCAGATGCGACACTGGAATCGGCTCTCTTCGAATGAGGTCAATAGATAACGACAATGAGCTATGGTTGGCATCAGGGAAATATATGTCGAACTCTACAAAAAGGAAAAGATTAAGGTCCAAGTTATCTTAAATTAAGAATGTTTTATCTTATGCCAAAGATTATAATGAGTCATACTTGAGTAGGATTCATGCTTAGGCTCTGGGTATAAATATTGGACCCTGGCCATTGTAAAGAGGACATCTAATCAATCAATACACATTACTTTTTTCGCCTCCTTGCCAAGCCCTTAGGAGTAGGAGTAGAGTAGATTCCGGCGAGTTCTTCAACAAGCAGGGCTACATCAGTCCGGTCGACCTCTGGCTTGTCTGTAAGTACCGTCATAGGCTTATACTTCTATTTGTACAGCTGCATCGGTTAAGTTCGACCTCCACTACGAACTCTAGTATAAGCTAGTTATCGACTCTTATCTAGTTCAAGTACGGCTGTATCGATCCGGTCGACCTCCACTGCTCGAATTAGATTAAGGTCAAGTTATCGGCTCTATCTAATGGTGGCGTCCTTCAGGTAGATTCATTAAGTTACCGACCTTGCTAATGTTCTTATCATCATTAGTTTTTTAGCAACATCAACCTACCCCTGATTGAGATCGATCTAGATTGGCCTCACATCCTTTTAAACCCTTGTTTATCTTGTTACATTGCAATGGTCCTTACTTTAAGCGATGGGTTACGTTTTATCGACTGTTCTACTTTGATCTTGATCGTGCATAGTATGCGGTCAGGGCATGTCTGATCTTGATCGTGAATAGTCAATTGTTCACATGCTATGATCCTTTTTCTACCCGAATCGGCTCTTTTAGCCGATTCGTCTGCGCTTTCACAGATATGACACGCTCTCACGAACCTATTGAAGTATGGTCGATTCTATGAATTCTTTGGATTTAGTTTGTTGTTAAATTAATACCTACATAGATCTGGTCGAACCTCACTGTTGATGGTAATGGATTAGGTCTAGACGGTTTGTGGGTCTGTCTGTATCAAACAGTCGATTGTGTGCATGGCATATCCCTTTTTTCTTACTAAATTCATTGGCTCTACATTACGTATTGATCGAATCTAATTTAGCCAGTGATGTATCTCTAGCACATGCATGTTAATAGCTCAAGGGAAAGAATCATTAAAATTGGGTACATCGCAATTGTCATTATAAAAGCATTTACAACCCGTGAATGTTACAGTTCTTAATAGCCGATTTTCTTCTCAGTATCGGTTATTTGATCGATTTTCTTGTCTGGCTGTTAGCCCACTAGATCACTGAGCACTCACCAGCGTTGTCGACCACGACTAACTGTTGTCTGACCACACACTATGACTAGAGGTAAAATGATGATGGTTAGTGGTCGGTATCACTAGCGTGTGCTCGGCAACATTAGTGAGTGGCCGGATATCTCCTGTGATCTAGTGGGCTTACACTGGCTGCTCCCGAAGCGGCACACTTAGAACTAGTCTGGGCAAAAACCTGGCATGTTCCATCCTTAAATTACTGACAAACTTTCTCTCCTTGTTAATTGCAAGGTCAAATTGATTGGCACGCCTCAGAAGGATTTCGCAGGGTTGACTCATCCTACATTGAAGCCAAGCGGATCTCCAGCCTTGCTCCGTCAAGCAGATTCTTTTGGCTTGCTATGTGCTCGATGCATCGACACATTTTTGTGCCGACACACGTTGTGGCATGCCTGGTGGGACCCCACAATCGTCATGGCGACTTACAACAACAATGACATCCTTATGGTGCCTTATGAAGACCTACCTGATGAAGATAAATATGTCATCAGCAAAGCTATAGAAGAATTTTAGAACAAGTGTTTGTTGTCCTACACCAAGATGCATGACTAATAAAGTTGTTCATAAATGTCCACTACCAAGAGTTCTGTTGCATGGACAGACAAATGCAGATGAAGCTGAAGACAAACGTTTCTTTATAGAAGCTATAAACAAATCTATTCATGATGTCATATTAAACCATAATATAGTCTTCTTGAATACATTCCACAACACCATGAAAGAGGTGTTTCATGAATTTCTAATTGATCAGGTTGAGCCGACTTTTTACAACATTCCACATCTATCGACTCAGGGGACTAATCAAGCCAGTACTAGCCATCAAGAAGCAGCGCTAACTGGTAATGATGATGTCCAGGCAGTTCAGAGCTTGTCCAAGCAAGTTTAAGGAGCTACTGCTAATCAGATACAGTATAATCCTAGATCATCAGTGCAGCATGTGCAACAGCCAACGGGGTAAGTTCAGAATCAGATGGTCAATTTTGGCACATCAGGCCAGATACCGTCGTCGGCTCAAAAAATAGTGCCATCAGTTCAAAAGATTTATAGAGATAAAGATCCTAACATCTACAACCAGAGACTTCAAGCAGCAAACCAGCAAAGGACCCAGCAAATAGAGATTCCATAAGGATATCATTATGGCACATATTAGAATACTCTTAACATGATTCCAAATCCAGGGTATCAAGGTACCCAAAATTTTAATCCATCGATGGGTCAGTAATTTATAGAGAGGTCTAAATTCAAATGCTGATGAGTTGATGCTTAGAGTGAACGAGATGATGAAGAATCAGTTCGATTTGAAGCCAAAAGGGTAGACCAGTTTCGTATAAATTCCCATATCTAGAGTGGTATGATTTGGTTGCTCTTCCAACAAATTATAGGCTTCCCGGAGTTTGCTAAGTTCACTAGCCAAGAGAGCACAAGTACAATAGAACATGTCAGTTAGTACCTCACACAGTTGAGCAAAGCATCCATTGAAGAGGCCCATTGAGTTCGTTTCTTCTCCTTTTCTCTGTCAGGGCTAGCCTTTACTTGGTTTTCGTCGCTGCTAGTTAACTCCATAGCCAATTGGGCTGACCTAAAGAAGTTTCATATGTACTTTTACACTAGGATAGGAGAAAAGAAAATTACTTGATCTGACAACTATAAGGCAGAGAACTAATGAATCGGGCACCAAGTTTCTTCAGAGGTTCCGAAGAGACTAGAAATTTGTGCTTTTCATTGAACTTGACTAATGATCAGCTAACTGCTTTGGCAGTTCAAGGAATGTTGCCAACATGGAGAGAGAAGCTACTGGGACAAGAGTTTGACAATTTAGGTCAGTTGGCTCAACGAGTGGCAGCGCTCAATAGCCAATTTTAGAATATCCATAGAGATACCCGATTACAGAAAAGTACCGCAATTGCCGAAACCTATAATCCATATTCAGTCGATGATGGCTATGAGGACGACTGAAGAAGAGGTTGTCATGGCTGAATGGAATTGTGGTAAGAAGACAATGGTGCCAAATCCTTGGTGAAGAGGAGTCGAAGAAAGCTATGATTTTGACATCACAAAATCAGACAAGTTCTTCAATTTCATGCTTGAGAAAGGGACAGATCAAGTTGCCCGACAACTATGTTAAGTTGCCTCCCGACCACTTAAAGAATAACAAGTTCTACAAATTTCACAATGCCACTTCTCATTCTACTAATGAGTGCAAAGTTTTCCGACAACACATATAGAGGGCTATTCAGCAAGGGAAGCTCAAATTCGATACACCTCGAAAGATGAAAGTTGATGATAATTCCTTTCCCAAGAGATCAGAACATGGTTGATGCTAAGCTGCTCAAAGGAAAGATTAAGGTCCTAACATCAACCAGAGCAAGAGAAAGTAGAACAGTCGATCCTGAAATGCAAATATTGGCTATTGAATATAGAAAGATTAGAAGACATTGTTACCAACAAAAGAGTCCGATACGAACATAGAGAGACATCAAGGGATGGGGCAACAAGGCTGCGTGTTACATCTCAAATTTTGTTGAATAAATGATAGTGACAGAAGGAAAAGGATTATCAACACTGGTTAGAAGAGAAGAGAGTACCAGCGTCAACAAGGGGAAGAGAGGTATGAAAGAGAGCAAACTGAATCATATTGGAATTGTCCTTTCTTCAGCCATTGTTGGAATAAAGGTTTGAAATTACCTACTAGAAATAATTGCCTAGAGTGCAGTGAACAATATTGGGAGTTTAGGCAATCTCAAGCCAACCGCCGATCTATCCATGCTCAAGATGAGTATCATCATAATATGGATCGACTGCCTAAAAAAAGAAGCATTCATGATCGGCTTGGGAAGCGAGTTGCTGATCAAAACTGGGCTGATTATGAAGAAGAGGATAATGAGGAAGAGTATGTTTGGCAGGAAGGGCAATGGTGTCTAGGAGGTTTGATGAGAAGCCAGAAAAGAAGGGTGCAACGCCTAAGGAACAAGGAGCTTGAATAGGCTCAGGCAGTCTGGTAGACCTCAAGTGTGGCGTGCTAAACAAACAACCGGTAGGGGTCAACCATCGGCTAATATTCAAATGGTTTTTTATTACCATCAGAATTTAGAGCTCCAGCAGACCAAGAAGTCTATTCGGATTTTGATGAATCAAAGTATGAGAAAATAGTTGCCAAGTTGACAGTGATACAATAGGCTATATTCGATAAGCCAATCAAGCATCGACACTTAAAGGCTTTATATGCAAAAGGTTTTGTTGATGGGAAGCCGATGAGCAAGATGTTGGTGGATGGAGGTGCTTCTATCAATCCTATGCCTTACACCACTTTTCGTAACATTGGCAAAGGACCAGGAGATTTGATAGACTGATATGATGCTTAAGGATTTTGGAGGTAATGCATCTAAGACCAGGGGGGCAATGAACGTCGAATTGATAATCCGAAGTAAAACTTTGCTCACCACATTCTTTGTCATTGATGGAAAAGGGTCATATAGTTTACTCCTTGGCCATGATTGGATTCATGCAAACTATTGTGTGCCATCAACCATGCATCAATGTTTGATTCAGTGGCATGGAGATGATGTTGAACTGGTTCACGCTGATGAATCTATGAGTATCACAATAGCCAATCCAGTATATTGGGGACTAGAAGACTTTGAGTGTTTTTCTAGCAAGCTATGGGAAGGAGGCTTCATTAAGATCAATGATGAAAGCCAATAGCCGATCCGAGCAATCGACTTTGAGAGTTTGTTTTGATGGATAATCATGGCTTCGCATCGGCCAGTGGATTAAGGGAGATAAACATTGGTACTGGAGATAGGCCTAGGCCAACATATGTGAGTGCTAAGTCAAATCCTGAGTACAAGCTAGAGTTGATAGATTTATTAAAGGGAATTTAAAGATTGTTCTGCTTAAATGAGATGCTTGGCCTGGATCATTCGATTGTTTAATCTTTGGTCTAAAAAGTTGTGGTGCAACCTGTCAATAAGCGATCGATGGAAAATATTTGAAGGAATATTATCCTAGCGTTTGGATCAACACTTGATAGCTGATTTGTTCAGTCATCGGCTCTAATAGCCAGTACCAGAAGGGTATCGCCTCTAGTTCAAAATTAACCCAAAAGGGAGGAAAAGCCGATACAAGATGTATCACCAATAGAGCAAAAACAAACACAGAAACAACCATGACGAATACAAAGGCATTGCAGAAAGCACACTGAGATACAATCATAAGACGGTAAGATTTCATTCATTGATCAGTTTGCCCTAAATACAAACTAATCAAAGACATTGTTTATCACATCCTGAGCGGATGTGATGTCCACTGATGGCCTCTGCTGCGTCCGATGAACTCTGCGATCAAGTCCTCATGCTCCTCGGGGCCATCGCCCATCGGGAAGTCGGTCTCCATAGTGTGGAGCTCATACCCGGTCTAGACCTACGCCATAGCTAGCACCACCAACACGCCATGACAGATGCCATGAAGAGCGATCTCCTAGGCATGGGCTAGGACATCGTGGAGGCGGGCGTTGAGGAGGGGGCCCCGAGCGTTGATGGCTGCCATAGCCATGTTTGCCGCCAGTTGGAGGGACTCCAACTGCACCATCAGGGTTGGCGATCACTAGAAATAGAAAAGCTATCAAGATAAAGGCAGCCAAAATCAAAATAAAGGTGTTCTTGGAGTCGATCTTACCTGCTACCATGGCATCGGATTCGGACTAACCGTGCCCAAGCAGCGCTAGCCTCTTCCTCGGTGGCATGAAGGGTGGCTTGAGAGACCCCTGAGGTGGATCTCAAGCTGGCCATTCTTCTGAGTTGCCTCAGAATAACGGTCCTAGGCTGCCTCCCACTCTAAGACGAAACGTCGAGCATCATCGCTGTTATAGGAATCTGAGGAGTCCGACAATGATTTTGACGCAGAGGATGCAGCATCAGAGGGCTCGCCAGCCCTAGGAAGAGGATGAAGGCTACCATTCAAGATGAACCTATAAAGAAGTTAGAAGAGTTTATCGCCATGAAGCAGAAATTATCGATCTCACCTCATACAACGAAGGCACTGGCTCACCAGCTTGTCCTCCTTTAGAATCTCCTCCGCCGCACGTTTGCCTCAGTTGCCCTCGCCGGCCATGAAGTTTGGTTGTATCTACAAGAAGGGGGAAGAGAGCCATTGTAGAGTTTTGCAAAGGCAGAGAAGTGCAAAGGAACAAGAGCGGTTGTGAGTATAGATGTGTTCGAGGCAGAAGCCCTTGGCTGGTATTTGAAGTCACGAAGCAAGGTGGTGGATGTCTCGGGATGTGCAAAAGGCAACCACAATTAATAGGAGGCTAAAGCGCCACCTCACTAATACCAAAGAGAATGCGGCATTGGTGGCTGAGAATAGGAGATTGAGGGGTTTCTCTTAATAAAGGCTATGTTTTTAGACTTAATCAGATTAAGGTTAGAAGTCTAGAATTGACTATTTTCAAATTGTCTCTTTAGCCAAAACAAGAAATACAACAAGACGACAGAAAATATGGATACCATTGATTCTACACAAGGATACATGTTGATATAACAGATTACAAGTCTAGAACATCCTGGATTGCTTTCAATGCTTCTAGCCAGATAGCATCGACTTCTACGATTTGTTGCTTGTCTTCTTTGGCTGATTTAGGAATATCCTCAAGACTGTTGCAGATGGCCCTACCTTCTCTGTCCTTAGCCAGCAGTTCTTGTTTCTTCTACTTAATGGCATCAGGTATTTGAGCCAGATTGGACTTGTGGCGATCAATGGCAGCCTTCACACCCTCTAGTTCCTTCTCAAGCTTTGCGAGCCTAGCTTCTAGTTGGGTCAGCTCTGGATTGATCCTAATAGAAGAGTTCTTTAAATCATCGATTAGTTGTGTCAGCTCTTTGGCCTCTTGCCTGTTGGAGTTCTTCTTGGCCAGTAAAGCTTCACAATTAGTCAGTCTCCTCTGAGCCTTTTCACCTTCGGAGCTTGATCTTCAATGATAGACAAAGATGACAAAACCTTGGTAAGATCTAGGGATGAACTATCCTTAATGGCCAAGAAGACTCTTTGCATTGAATCTGCATCTCGACCAAATCGGTTATGTTCCTCTCAAGCATTGGCAATATATCCCTTAGTCGATTTCTGGTCTCTTCTGATAAAGCTTCTTTAGAAGGGATGGCTGATGAGTTGATTTCATCTTCATCAAAGTACTCTTCAATGTTGAAAGAGTAGCTTGGAGCTAGTAGATTAAGTGCCTATATATATAAGGAAATCTTGATTAGGAGGATTGAATCAGTCTATATTAAATGGTGAAATGGATATAGTACCTTTTCTATGGTGGTCTCTATCTCGGAAGAAGGAGCAGCTAATGATGCACCAATGATATCTGGTTGAGTCAGCTCTAAACTTTCAGCATTGGTATCTGCAAACATCAAGGAAGATCTTTAGATCAGATTTGGTGTAGAAAGATAAACTAATCATATAATTTTCTTACCATCAATTGTCTACTGGACTGGGGATTCAACAGTCTGGATGACAGTGCCAATAGGATCACTGTCAATAGGTGGACTAGTCGAACTCCTGCTCTTGCATGAATGTTTCCTCAAGGAGTGTCTGACATGGCAGATGATCAGAACAGGGTGAAAACTGAATAAAAATCAAGAATTTTAAGAAAATGTCTTGGTAGCATCAGGGGGTAAAATCGAAGGACTTACATCTTCTGCTACCTTGGAAGCATCGGTTGTTTCAACCGAAATCGGCTCCTTTTGAGGATCGGTCGATGAAGGTTTAGTTGATGCAGACTTGAATTCCTAGGACAACAGTTTCGCACCTAGAGCAGGTTGGGACACAATGGTTGATAACTGTGAAGAAAGGAATATGATTAGAAGTTGATTATCACTTTGAGATGAGGGGTAATTGTTTTACCTGGTAGCTGATGGTCTCGTTCTATGAAGTCTTTTCCTAGTGGTAGTTTTCTGGGTTGTCCCTTGGGCTATCTTACATTTTGAGGATTGATATGTTATGATTGTAGGGGCATCTTGAGTTTTCATCAGTTTCTTCTATGTGGGTGCAGTTGATCCTATCCTTGAGACTGGACATGGTGGCTGATAATCTATAGAACACCCCTTCCTGTCCAAGGTTGGGGGTTCGAATTCAGCATCCTAAAAAGGTCTGTTAGAACAATTGTTAGGAGAACTCAGTCGAATAATTTTCTAAAAAAGGATGGTAAGTTACCTCACTGTCAGAAGCAAACTCTCCATCTAGAGCTATGCATCTAGGATGGACCAGCCCACAGAAGAGATGGGAGTGCCATTCTTGCTACCAAGAGTCAAAAAGGTTGGAAGAGAAGTTGACTCTTGTCTAGTCATGCAAATAAAGAGAATGAAGATTTGATCCTAGTTGGAAAAACTCTAGAGGCTTCCATTACTTCACTAATATCCTCTCTTGGCCTCAGTATATGCTTAAAGAACAGTTGAGGAGGTAGTTGACCAAGACCAAACTGACGAGCTACAAAAGAAGGGTTGTAGAACTTGTAGGTTGGAAGGTTGCCTGGAAGGAAGGAACCTGCGGATATTTTGCCATGGCCATGACGAAATTCAGCTAGAAGAACATAGGGCTTGATGAAGGAATTGGAAATTGCAGCCTCCGTTTCATCTGAATAGCCTGATTCAAATCAAAATTTGAATGGGAAGATTAGCTCATTGTTCTCATCCTCATCATAGGGTAGCCAAGTTAGGATATCTGCATCAAACCCTCTATAAAGCTTTTTGAAGAGATGGCCAACATCGACAACAAATGTTATGGCTGATGCAGCTTCACCATAGCTCATGCACTGATAGGTTCTTCCTTCTTTGCCTCTATATTCCTCATCAAAGTTGGAGAAAGGAAAGCTTAGGTTCCTGAGATCAGGCCTTACAATCTTATGCATATATAGGTTCAGCCAGAGCTGTATCAACCACCAAGGACCACTAATAGTATGCACTGGTTCATTCTTTAGTAACTAGGTAGCTACCTGGTGCATCAGATGATAAGCCACTCCTAATAGATACTTTCTAAGAGGAATATCCTTACCTACTGCTAGATGCTCTACCATAAGTTTGTGATTATAAATCGGACCACAAGATGACCCATAGAAGATGAATCTCTCTAACCACATGTTCAGAAAGGCCACATATTCTCTTTCACTAACAGTTGATTCGTCTCCTATATGGTTCAGAATATAGCTTAACCATCCTATGCAGTTTGATATTTTGGCTAATTTCTTGAATCCAGCACTTAAGAAGTCATAAGGCTTGCATCGATCCTGTTATTCTAAGGCCGGTCAACATATAAACATCGACCAAAGTGATGGTCATTGGGCCATGACAAAAAATGAAGGCATTTAGGTTGGTGGACAAGAAATAAGATGCAGAAATCAGGAGTAAATCATTCCTCTCCATCCCAGACAACAAGAGTATCAAGCATTGATTCAAATCATAAAGCTCCCAATCTCCAACCTTTTTCTTAGGATACCCTATGAAACCAGTCTCTCCACCCTCTAGGCATTTTGGGCTAGTTTCTGAAGAGAGTTTTGGTGTTCCAGGAGGACTGAATCCACTATAGATTGTTTGAAGGAGATTTGGTTGGTTTCTTAATGAATAAAATCAGATGGATCCAGGTCACCCATAGGCCCAAGAAAATAAACATTGGGGGTAACAACCGATGGAATAAAGATTTTGTTCCTCATTTCCTAGAAATTAGATAAAATAAATTTGAGAAGAAAAGGGAAATGTAGGGTAGCGGCCGATACTTGGAGAGTGGGAACTTGAAAGCATACTGCGGGGACGTGGTTCGCTGGTCGCCATTACAGCCGAAATAGATTTGAATCTGAGGAAGATCGCTTGAGTAAAAGCTTGATAGGGTAGAGGATTTGCTAGTGTTGAGGCTTTGGCGATGATAGCGTCGGCTGTTAGGATTTGCTCGAGAAAGAAGGGGAAAGCAAATGGGCCGAGTAAGTTGGAAACGATACTGTTGGGATATTATATAAGACTCAGACCAAGAAATTAGGAGTCACGCGTATATCTTGGAATAAAACGGTTGTGATGTGGTAAACGGGTAAATAGGAATTTTGGAATAAAATCATTTTTATCCCTAAAATTGGGGGGCATGTGTTTACACCAAAATTTGGGAAGAAGAACGTAGGAACTTGAAGCCTCATAGATTGTGTCAATCAAGGAATCGATTGCATAAGAATCGATATCAGTTGATTCAGATGTGGCACTAGAATTGGCTCTCTTCGAATGACGTCAGCTGATAACAACAATGAGCTACGGTTGGCAGTCGAGAAATATATGTCGGACTTTACAAAAAGGGAAAGAATAGGGTCCAAGTTATCTTAAATTAGGAATGCTTTATCTTATGCCAAAGATTGTAATAAGTCATACTTGAGTAGGATTCATGCTTAGGCTCTGGGTATAAATATTGGACCCCAGCCATTGTAAATAGGACATGCAATCAATCAATACATGTTACTTTTTTTGGCTCCATGCCAACCAGTTAGGAGTAGGAGTAGAGTAGATTCCTGATGAGTTCTTCAACAAGCAGGGTTGCATCGGTCCGGCCGACCTTCAGCTTGTCTGTAAGTACCGTCATGGCTTATACTTCTGTTTGTATGGCTGCATCGGTTAAGTTCGACCTCCACTGTGAACTCTAGTATAAGCTAGTTATCGACTCTTATCTAGTTCAAGTACGACTGCATCGATCTGGTCGACGTCCACTACTCGAATTAGATTAAGGTCAAGTTATCGGCTCTATCTAAGGGTGGCGTCCTTCGGGTAGATTCATTAAGTTACCAATCTTGCTAATGTTCTTATCATCATTTGTTTTTGAGCAATATCAATCTGCCCGATCGAGATCGATCTAGATCGGCCTCACATCCTTTTAACCCCTCGTTTATCTTGTTACATTGTAATGGTCCTTACTTTAAGCGATGGGTTACATTTTATTGGCTGTTCTACTTCGATCCTTGATCGTGCATAGTATGCGGTCAGGGCATGTCTGATCTTGAGGAGGTTTACTAGCTAGTTGAATCTGGTCTATAGCTCACTATCATGACTGCATCGATTTGGTCCGACCCCCACTATTAGTACTCTAGATCGAAGGATGCTAGCCGATAGGTTTGCTTTCGACTAGGCTTGACCCTGGCTGTTTGCTATGCTTGCATCAGCTAAATAGTCGATCGCCTGCACTTTAATGTTCATAGTGTGTTTTCATGATCCTGTTAAATATGAGTAGATCCGTTTTCTTTAAGGATTGAATATGTTATCTTTATTATGGCTACCATCGATCTGGTTAAACCCCACTGTTAAAGATGATATGTTAGATTTGATGGAGTTGATAGGTCTGCTCATGTTGAATAGTCGATTGTTGACATGCTATGATCCTTTTTCTACCCAAATCCGCTCTTTTAGCCGATTCGTCTGCGCTTTCACAGATATGACACGCTCTCATGAACCTGCTGAAGTATGGTCGATTCTATGAATTCTTTGGATTTAGTTTGTTGTTATCATCATAGCTGCATTGATCCGGTCGAACCTCACTGTTGATAGGTAATGGATTAGGTCTAGACGGTTCATGGGTCTGTCTGTACCAAACAGTCGATTGTGTGCGTGGCATATCCCTTTTTTCTTACTAAATTCATTGGCTCTTCATTTCGTATTGATCGAATCTAATTTAGCCAGTGATGTATCTCTGACACATACATGTTAATAGCTCAAGGGAAAGAATCATTAAAATTGGGTACATCACAATTATCATTATAAAATCAATCACAACCCGCTGAATGTTACAGTTCATAACAGCCGATTTTCTTCTCGTATCGGTTATTTGATTGATTTTCCTATCTAGCTGTTAGCCCACTAGATCACTAAGCACTCACCAGCGTTGTCGACTACAACTAATGTTGTCCGACCACACACTATGACTGAAGGTAAAATGATGATGGTTCGTGGTTGGTATCACTAGCGCGTGCTCGACAACATTAGTGAGTGGTCAGATATCTCCGTGATCCAGTGGGCTAACACTGGCTGACTCCTAAAGTGGCACACTTGGAACTGTCTAGGCAAAAACCGACATGTTCCACCTTAAATTACTAATAAACTTTCTCTCCTTGTCAATTGCAGGTTAAATTGACTGGCATGCCTCGGGAGGAATTCGTAGGGTCGACTGGTCCTGCGTTGAAGCCAAGCAGATCTCCAACCTTGCTCCATCAAGCAGATCCTTCTAGGCTTGCTGTGTGCTTGGTGCATCGACATGTTTTTGCACCGACAGAATGAATGTATAAGTCTCTTAGCTAGTTCACTGAATGAAAACAAGAAGAAGGGTAACTTGGGTAGTGAGGTTTTTCTAAGGGTAGATATCCTAAGCAAAGATAATGTTGCCACTAAGTACTTGCTTTGGGCACCTAGTTGCACCTGGGCTGCCAGGCGATGCCGGCTTGTAGCTATACGTCAAACCCAAATGTGGGGGATTACAAGGGACGAACATGGCAGTCACCACCTACCGCCTATCCCTCAACCGTGGGGAACAAGGCAAATGAAGGTAGCCATCTAGCCTAGGCACTACATCTATGCTATCGACTACTACTCTAGCATGCTAGCAAGGGTTATTTGTCTTTATCTGGGCCCTTCAACTAGAGTATTCACCGCAAGGACGAATGACAAACCCACAAGTAAGTAATGACCAAGGGTAACTCTCTTAGGATATCATCACCAAAGTAGAACACAAACTTCTTACTTCAAGTAGTAAGATGATTGTAGAAGTACAAGTGGAGGAGAGCTGCTAGCTCCGACACTCCTTCCACTAAGTGTAGCGAGTACACTAGGGGAGGTCGATGACAACCTTGGCACTTGTCCAACTCTTCCCTCTCTCAGTCCCTATATTATACTAGCTAAAGCTAAGATGAGTGGAACACTTCTACTTCTCTTCTTGTGTATTGAATGAATGCCTTGTGAAGGAGCTCCCCCTTGCTTTTATAGCCATCCAACATTGGTTCATAGGAGGAATATGTTTGGAATACCAGCATGCACCGCCTCAGCTTGGCTCCCAGACACCGCCTTATGAAGGAGTGGACGAGCGGCGACATGTGGGGTGCAGGCTGCACCCATGGTGTGACCACACCCTGACCGGGTTCCAATGCCACCGCCTTCGCACGGTGAGCTCTTGACTGGACCTGGAGCATGTGCCCATGGTGCTTTCGGTCCAGTTGTGTCAGGTACATGTCCTTTGCTCTTTTTTCCCTTGCTTTGCTTGGGCTGAATTGTGTGGATGTTGTACTTTGGGCCCATTTGATGTATTTTCATGTTTGTATCCTGCAAACAAACATTTCACCAAAACTTGTGAAAATGATTAGTTGAAAGTCCTATTTCTAGTTTTGTTGATTGCTTTCGATGAATTTTATACAAGTGTTGGCGGTATAAAATATGAGTTAAGAACTACCAATAATAGTATGGCTGTTGATCCTAAACACACTCACACCCTCTATGGTGTCTTGAGTGCCAAAACAAAAAAACCTATTTGATACCTTTGCCTTGATCAACACTTGGTTTTTATTTTTCTCTTTCTTCTTTTCCAAGTTGGAGCACTTGATTATCTCTTTTGGTCACCACCATCACCATGACCATCATCTAACTCCATCACTTGGTGTGTACCACCCTATCTCATATACAACACTTAATGACAAGGGTTAGTACACTAGGTTTCATTATCCATAACCAAACTAGGGCTTTCAATCTCCCTCTTTTTGGTAATTGATGACAACCCTTTCACAAAGATATCCAATAAAATCTTTTTGGATTCATTTTGCTTGCCCAAACATTTTACCATGTGTAAAGGATATAAACAAGTTTCATAAACCTGAATTGGTAGCATTAGCTCCCCCTACATATGTGCTATGAGTTTGGATTTGAATGCTTACACATATGCATGGATTAGGAAGTGTGGGAGAGTAATGACTACCAAATGTTGCTAAGGTGTAAAGAATGGACCTTTGAATCGTGATACCAATCAGAGTTGCCATTTGAACACCATCCTTAGCACCATGGTTAGCTAGATATACTTGCAAAACACAAACACTATATACCTCATGAGATCAATATTATTAGCAAGGTTCTAGTTCCACTTGTAAGAGTGCAAGGTACATCTAGCTATCATCGTATGCATGCTAGTTTTCATTTCATCAATCATTTTCTATAGCTAGCGTATACCACACAAGCATGGATATGGAATTTAAAACTTGTGCCATGCAAGCAAACATATGTAATGCACATACAAATGCAACATGCAAGTTTATGAGCTTGCTCCCCCTACTTGTGTGCTTAAAATTTTGATTGATCCTCTTATTTTCTCCTATCTTATCTTTGTGCTTATCTCCCCCTATCTTTGTGAATTACTTCTCCCCCTTTGGCATTAATTATCAGAAAAGGTGAGCTCAAATTTTAGATAGGTTGGGATGAAACTAAGTTAAGTGAGGATCATTTCCCATCACTACTACATATTGATTTATCATTGTCGCCACTTTCACTGTCATAGCGATAGAAGCCACTGGTGTTATAGTTGCACCGTCAGTTGGAATGATAGCGAGGCCTCCTAGGACTAAATCAGGCAGTTCAGACTTCTATCACTAATGGGTTAACGATAGATGTGGCAGTGGTATTGGGTTGCATTTCCTCTGTTGTATGAAAAGCCAGACCAACTGAGATATGATTCTGCCCGCTGGCCCTAAAGTAGCGTTTGGTCAACCGGTGGTAAATTCAGCATGGGTGTTGAATTGCCTCAACTTCCAAGGCCGTCAAACCACCATTACTTCCGCCGCATGAAGCCTAAGAGCCACGTACCCACTGCTCTACATATACTTCAAACCTGGTGCCCTATGAAATGACCCCTCTTCTTCTCCATCACCCCGTTCTCTTCTAATCTACAAATAAAATGTCAGATAGCCCCATCAAGTTCCCAAGTAGCCCATCATCCAATGAGGATGAATTGTCTTCCCACCACTCCTCAGAGGAGAATGTCTCCTCCTTTGACAGGATGTCTGATTATAGTCCTCTGTGGAGCTCCGAGAAGGAGGACCCGGAGGAGGAGGATGAGGACACCGCTGACGCCAACGCCTAAGACGACGACTTTGACTCTGACTCTGACTCTGATGACTCCAACTCCGACTTCACCTCGCCTCCTCCCAAGCGAGCGAGGTGATCATATATTTAGATTAAGTAGTTTATAGTTAGTATAAGTAGTTTTAATAGTTTAGGTTAGTTATTATGCTTTTGGACGAGTATAATTATATACTCGTCCAAATTGTATCTATATGTTAGATATATAATCAATCAATGAAAAAAAATTTATCCATGCTAATTTGATCTCTTCAATGCCACCTTTTTTATCTGAAATGCAAAGCAAGTTCTTTCCAATACTACTTCCAAATGCCAGTGCACAGATTTGATCTCTCTACGAATGTTTTTTAATTTTTCTGTATATTTGTGAATGAAAAGGAAAAAAAACTATCATCTATGGTTGTAGTTATTTCTAGGAGAATCTAAAAGCAGTTTAACCACTGACAATCACCGTATTATAGCGTTGGATTAGCATGGCAATTTTGGAATTTCCCACGCTGTCTGTTCTCGCTACCGATCAATCTAGGGCCGTCCATTTGGCAACAAGCCTAGAAGCACTTGGCCAGTTCCCAACTCCCCTCGTGTCCTGTCGGTGCCTTGGTGGTAGTTCAACGAACTAAAAAACCCCAATACGAATCTATTAGTTCTCCCCACCCGTTGTTGCTTCATCTTCATTCTTCCCACCTGTTGCTTCATGTTCATTTTGACCCATCGCCTGTACTTGCCCCTGCCTCGAGCACCTTGCATTGTCGTCAGTGGACAATGCCCCATGAAGGTTAGATGGAGTCGGTCACCCCCCTATTTGTACTTGGTTCCAACTGGTTTTGGGTTCGGTATTAGTTTTGTTCATATTTGGAATTTTTTCATTGCAACCGATGTCATACTTTGGAAGAAGCCATTTCAATGCGAGCAACGTTGCGTGTTGGCGGCTAGGGGTGGTGCTAGGACCCCAGATGATGTTGTTTGCTACTTGGGGATAGAACATTCACCTGGACCGACTATTGATTGTTGAAGCCACAGTTCGTCACCTTCTCAGGACCACAAAATTTGATAAGGAATTGTTCAAGACCCTGTTTGTGGAGAGATTTTTGCGCTTTGCAGGACTAGACAGGAAGTATAACAGCCTAGGTTTTTCCAATGACCAAAAATCCCAACTTAAATGTTTTCTAACAAAACCCATGCATGGTGAGTGTGAACACTAGGAAACCACCCTTGTAGTTGCACAAGTAGATCCCAAGTTAGCATGGTTGAGCAATTGCATATTAAACAAATTGTGAGTTGCTTCTTCATGATTTTATGTGATGTAATAAAATCAACTAAACCTTTTAATAAACTTGTTGTGTGTGAGTTGCCATCCCTTGGCATTGACCCTAATACCCTAGTTGACCCTTAGTGGACCCCATAAGGATGTGTACATGCTTGGCAACACATGTATACATGCATAGGAGCCCAATGTATAGCATAGAAATGGATTTAGAAAATAGAAAAAGGATTAGAATTAAGGAAGAAATAGAGAAGGCTAAAGCAACCCAAGCCACCTGAAGCAGTCCAGCATTGTGGCCCAGCCACAACCTCGTGCGCACACTGCCACCGGCCTAGCAACATGACCCTAACACCCCACCCGCACCCACGCTCACGCATGTGTAGCCACATGGCCTAACATCGGCCTACGCCCATGCCTATGTTGCGACGTGCTGCCGCTATTGCCTTCCCCATGCCGCTAACAGGAGGGACCCGCCTATCATCCCCTAACCCGACGCCCCTCCTCTGCTTTTGGAAAAGTAGGGCACTAGCGAACTAGGGGAATCTCATGGTCCCCCATACACCCCTAGCCATCCATGCCGCTAGCCGTTGCACTGGCACATCCATAGCTCGATGCGCCCCGCCTTTCCCAGCCAGCTGTCGCAATGCATGTGACATCACCACGGACCAGCGCCTACCCTAACACCGCCGTCCCTACATTGGCCATCAGGGATTCGAAATTGGGAGCACCAGCAGGGCGCGCAACCACCGCACTGTGCCCCAAAACCCTAGCCAGGCGATTTGATCGCCCTCCACATACCCCCTTCGCCTCCATCCATCGTCTGCCACATGCCATGGCCATGACCTCCATATAAGAGGGCACCCTCGATGCCCTAGCCCTCTCCCACCCACTCGACCACTCTATGGCAACCCATGATCCACCACAATGCCCTAGAGGAGAAGGAGGAAGGGAAGGAGCGATGCTCGCTGGAGTTGCCCGAGCTCGCCAGAGAAGAAGAAGGCGCCCCGATCGTCTTCCTTGCCATAGCGGTATGGCATTACACTATTACCTCTCGATACTGGTCTTGCCTCATCACCGCACCACCATCCTATCTACCCCACTACCACAGAGAGCCCCTGATGCCACTCTCCCATGCTCACCGCTGTGGATATGCCATGGCCACGCTGCCCTTGTTCTCCCCCTTGGGAGGGCCTAAAGGCCGGTCTTTTCTCCATTGTGATGCACTACACACACACACACACGCACGCACGCACATGAGCCAAGGCTTGGACTTGCCAAGCCACTAGTGCTTGAGAACACTGGCGCCATCACGGACACGCCTACCGTGCTCGTCATGGTCAGACCCCGCCATGGTGTAGCTCTGTTCTGGCCACTTTGGGCCGATAGAGGTAGAACGAGCACCTCGACAAGCTTTGCCTCACCAAGGAATGCGTCACGTGCTAGATGGAAGAAGAAGAGGAGCCTTGGGGGGGGGGGCGCTAGTTATGTTCACCTTGTCGGACCGCCATGCACCCATGCCGCCGCCATGTCAGGGATGATCTGGCCAACTCCGGCCGCCTCGCTTAATGAGATCTAGGCGTCGAGCCTCGTGAAAACCCCATGCACCCCATAGTGAAGCTGGTTGAGCAAAAGGACTCTGTTTTGCCTTGTTTCACCTTAGCTACAACCTCGTCGGAGCTCCACCGATCACCTTGCCGTTGTACGGGCTCCGCCGCACCTTTTGGTCACCGCCGGTAGGCCGACCAGCCTCCCCATGACACTAATTATGGGAAAGGACCCACCTTTGGCTCTAATCATGGCTGTAGCCACCTCGTCGTAGCCCGTTGTCATCGCTAAGCCACTGCCACCATGGCCAACCTCATCGAAGCCCTTAGATCTTCGCCTGATACCCTAGCCACGCTCACTGGAGCACTAGGAAGTTGAAGGACCCCGCTAGAGACCTTCCAAGGCCCCGAGCACCTTCATCGCTAACCCTGCACCACCGTCCATCGCCACAGTGTCCTTACTAGTGACCTAGGACCCCAATTCGCTGCCTTTAGCCCCTTGGTGAAATCCTCATGGCCCCGCGATGCCGTAGAACCCCATGGCCACCTCGCCAAGCCACCACATCGTGAGAACACATGATCTCACCACCAGCGAGGAGCGCCACCGCGAGACGAAGAGAAGAGGGAGCCACCGCGCCTAAGCCACTCGGTGCACTCGGTGCACCGTGAGCCAAAGGGAGGAGAAGGAGAGTTGGACATGGTCGACCATGTACCGTAACTGCAGTCTATGAACCCACACGCCTGAGTTCACCATGAGCCATGGCTATGGGCATGAGCCCATTAGCAGCCTACCAGTGCCACATGGCTAGCCTAGATGAGTGACACGTGTCCAGGCTAGGCCAACCCATACCCAGCCTAACCCGGCCCTTTATCCAGCCCGCTAAGCCCAGTCTGAGCCTAGTCAATGTTGATCGTTGACTAGGCCCCACATGTCAGTGTTTGTATTCCCCTCATTCAATTAGAATGCACCACGTGTCAAACCCTCGATTTTCCAATCTTTTTCTTTTTCAAAATATGATTTAAACTTAGGAAATTCATAGAAAATTCATATGACTTCAGAAGAATATGAAACCAGAGTCCAAATTTTTCTAAAAATGGGCTCTACATCATAGGCTTATGTTTGAGTGCATTCGGATCTTTTGAATTTATGTTGCTTCTCTGTGATCATCTATAGGTGTTAGTTATCATGGCTATATGTCTCGTTTGATAGACCCAAAGGTGCCACAGACTGAGGAGCATGAACCTGACTACACCGAGGAGCTTGGAGATGACCTACTAGGTGCTACGTCCCACCCAACCTCGTAGAATCCTAATAGACATGCTATAATGTAGATGCCAGTGCTTTAGTTTTATGCAAATGATCTGTGATAGGTTGCATGGTAGAATTGCTTATGAGCCATTACCTTGTCACAACCTATACCCCTGCACTCCTACTGTTAGGTTAGACACGCGCTTACTTACTTGCTACTACTTCTGCTATGTGTTATATCTATGATGTGATGCTGGGTGGAGGATTGTTTGTGAGTGGTTAAGGCACTTGGTGCTGATAATGTGGTAACAATTGGGGAGATCTTGGTGTACGTCTTAGGTGTGTGGTGAGGGTTGAGTCGATCGGGCATGATCTTATGATGAGTCATTGGATGAGTCTTGCCGAGGGGGTGTGACCTGGGCATCCCCTACGAGTCTTGCCAAGGGTGCATGTGAGATGAGGAGATCTCGGGGTGGAGTGTCTTTGTGGGATGAAGCCCTAGGATGGAGGTACCATTGAGGCACGGGGTGTTGGTTATCCCCTTGGACATTCCTATGACCTACTCTTTCCTTGATTTGTGAGTGGAGTCCTTTCTTCTCTCCCCCTGGGTTCTTGTGTTGGATTCTGGCTTTGGCTGATGAGGCAAGGCACGAGAGGGAGTCATACTTGTCGCCTAGAGAGTATGAGAGTGGTGAGATGTGTGTGATGGGATGGGAGAACGCGTGGATGAGATGGGTTAAAACTTGACATACTCGCACATGAAAAACTACTAGTCATAAATAGGTTCTTTTGCTCTACCCTTGCATTCCACTACCACAAAGCAAACGCAAAGCATAGGGTGGGAGTCAGTGGCCAGTACAAATCATACTGATGATTATTTTGTAGGTTCTGAGTCTGAGTATGACTACCAGGGAGACGATTGGGAGGATTAGAGGTCTTGTTCCTGTGTTCAAGTTTGGTTTGTGAAGATGGAGTCGACGCTCACTGCTATTCTATTTAATGCTGTTCTAGTTGTTGCATGCTCTGAGTGATTCCACCAAGTGGCAATGTAATAATGAGTAAACCTTGCTATTTGTACTCTCTTTAAGACAAGTACTCGATGTATGACTATGATATCAACTGTTATTGGATAATGTGATGGAATGATTGCCTAGGGACTATCACGTTATACTTCGTATCTGTGGATTTCCCTTTGAGGGAATTGGGATTGTTTTAGTTGGTATCAGAGCCATACTTGACCCTTGGACGAGACCCATAGGATTGGATGATAGAATTAGGAGTGGAACTTGTCTCTTTCAGTTATATGTACTGACCTTGCATCTCTTTATGCATGGCTTATCTCTTTTTTCTAATTTGCTGATCCCTTTTTATGGACCAATTTGCAGATGGCACCCGTAGTTGAGCTCCCATCAACGGTTTGAGCTATAGGGGTTTTGCTCAGGTGCTCTATGATGTCCTTGAGGAGCTTGGTGTCCCTACTGAGTAGATCAAGTACATCTGTCATGGTGAGCTAGGACCCAACAGACTATAGGGCCACATCATCATTCACCTCAGGGTTCCTATGAGTGAGTCTCTTCCAGAGCTGCATGCCTCTTAGGAGCTCAAGGTGGAGACCTCCATTGAGGCTTATGTCCACTCTGTTTCATGTTCGTCCCTTCACTGCGGGATGCATGACACTCACGAGCACATCAAGAGAGGATTGTACCATATGCTTCCCTGAGCCTTGGACCTCACCCAGAGTACCAGGAGGCATGTGATGGCAACCGAGAAGACTGTCTATGAAGAGGAGGGCCCTTGCCTTAAGTTGTCTAGATAGTACATCCTTTGCCAGGACATGTACATCAAGGAGGTCGTCGCTACTAGGACATGCTGTTCTGGGCCAACGAGGCATTCTTGGAGGAAGAGAAGAAGAAGGAGCTACCTAAGGAGACCATCCATGTGGAGCATCAGGGATATGACCGTATGGAGGCCTACTACAAGGCACGTGAGGGCAAGCTAGTGGAGGAGATTACAGATCTGAGAGATAAGGCTGGTGACTTTGGGCTCCACAATAACTATCTGAACTGCAAGGTGTGCAAGCTTGAGGATGCCCTTGAGTGCAAGAAGGTGTTCCTGAGGAGCCATGTCGAGAAGGAGAAGAGGTATGACTTTAGAAAGATGATGCTAGAGAGCTGTTGCAACATATTGGAGAAGGACATGGTACAGTTGAGTGTCAATGCTTCCCACAACTCGCGTCACCTCATTGAGTACATGAAGTATATGGAGTATCTCAAGGACAAGGCAGACAGGATAAGCCAGTCATGGATTAACTCCAATGCCAGGAGCATCAAGGAGATCAAGGAGGTATAGAAGACCTTACCACCTAGGTCATGCAAGAGGCCACGCAAGGAGACCTTCAGTGTTTAGCCCACTAAGCTCAATCTGAAGTCATGCCGATTCAAGACCTACCCTAAAGAACTAAAGACCACGGAGTTGGAGGAGGCCCTAGAGTACATCTTAAGGGTACACCTGTACTAATGTAGAGCTCCAAGAGATGGATGCTAGCACTTCACCACCACCTAGTCAGAGTTAGCTTTCTAGTGATGCTCTAATAAGTAGTAGTTGTAGTGTTGATGATGAGCCCTGTGTGGCTATGAGAAATGAGTCACCTTCAGGAGTAGAGTAAAATGTCCCCCTTTTGAAGCCTACCTATGTGTAGAGTGATTTCTTAAGAGTCTTCTATTGTAGCTGCTGGAGACATCGCCATGTAATAAACTCATGTAATGAATGCTTGGATCTTAATGCTTCTTATGGTTGTTCTTGCTTCTTTGTTTGAGTGTATGGCTAGATTTTAAATTGTTAATAAATTCCCTAACCACTTAACAACTCATGACCTAACATTTGTAGCAAGATGTTGTGTCGCTGCTCTAAACATTTGAACGTCGCTCCTCGTCTCCCGTGCCAGCCGACCATGGTCGTGGTCATGGCCGTGGCCATGGACATGCTGCCACCCATGTTGCCCTCAACCTTGAGGAGGAGGCACCACCTACAGGAGAGCAGCACATGGAGGAGCCCATTCTGGAGGAGCTAGGCATAGCCTAGCCTAGGGGTGAGGATGCTCTAGCTAGGGGCGACAATGCTCTACCACCACTACCACTTCTGTCTGAGGTGATGGACCGCCAGACATGTCTCATGGAGACACTAGCTGAGGAGCTACTATGCCACAATAGAGGTCTACCCTAATGACTTCTAGAGGAAGCTAGAGGGTTTTCTCAAGCTGTGGTCCCCTACCTTCGATAGCTCTGACGATGATCCCATCGCTGCCGAGGACTGGCTGTGTGAGATGGAATAGAAGCTAGACTTAACCACTTGCTCCGATGAGGAGTGTGTTGGAGTTGCAGCCCACCAGCTCACTAGCGCTGCACATGCATGGTGGGACAGCTACTATGACACCCACACTGACCCTGTGCACATCTCATAGGAGTTCAGCAAAGCCTTCCATGACCACCACATGCCTAAGGGCGCGATGGATGCAAAGGAGGAGTTCCACAATATTTCCTAGGGATCCTAGAAGATTTAGGAGTATGCCAACCACTTCACTCGCATGATGAGGTATGCTCCCGGTGAGACAGACTTCGAGAAGAAGATGTACTTCTTCAAGAAGGGTCTAAACACATGCCTCAAGGTGGCCCTCTTAGGTCATACCTACTACACCCTCTAGGAGATGATCAATAAGGTCATGGAGATGGTGGGGGATCGTCTAGAGGCTGACGCCCTCTATAAGGAGAAGAAGCACTAGTCTAAGAGCATCTCTCATGCCCTAGCATCTCAGAGGCCATGTGCTCACATACCCTTGCTGCCTCGCCCTCATGCCGTCCAAGGAGCCACACTTGCTCCAAGCCATGGAGGTGTTGCCTACATCACCAACTACACCCATCCCGCTTAGAGCCACCCTGCTCAGAGCCATGGCATGTGGAAGATTGCTACACCCACCCCTATAGGCAGCGTGCCTTTCACCTATTTTGGCTGTGTCTAGTAGGGCCACAAGGTTGCTGACTACCTCTTGAAAAATGCTACAACACCTGCTCGGACCCTAGGGAGACATGCTTCTATTCAGGGTACACCACACAAGCATGCTGTGGGACCCACCTATGGTCGTCTCACCCACCTGACCGCTAAGGATGCCCAGAATGCCCCCGACATGGTATACATTATGTTTTTAGTGCATGGATCCAAGGCTTTAGTACTATTTGATTCTGGTGCTACATGTTCATACATATCGACCAAGTTTGCATGAGAGCATAACCTACCTATAACCCCACGAAGTGTGCACATAGACACTAGCTCACCCTTGGGAAACATCAGATGCACCAAGAGATGTTAGGGAGTGAACATCACCATTGAGGGTCACCCTTTTCAAGCCAATCTTACCTTGCTTCCCTCTGATGGACTGGATGTCATACTGGGGATGGATTGGTTGACTCAACACAAGGGAGTAATATCTTGCTCACCAAGATATGTGGAGATAACACATCCTAGTGGACACATGATCCACTATGAGCCCAACCTTGAGAGAACTATTTCCATGTTGTGTGCCTTGAAAGCCAAGTCAGTCGAGGAGGTGCCTTGTAGTATGCAAGTATCCTGATGTGTTTCCTAAAGAACTACCAGGTATGCCACTAGCTCGAGATGTGGAGTTTGCAATTGACCTTCTGCCTAGTACGAGACCTATTACAAAGAGGCCCTACTGCATGTCGGTTGATGAGCTAGAGGAGCTTAAGAAACAGCTCCTAGAGTTGTCTAACAAGGGGCACATTAGACCCAATGCTTCACCCTAGGGTTCCCCTTTCTTATTTATGAAGAAGGATGGGTCCATGAGGATGTGCATTGACTACCAAAACTTAAATGCCATGACTATCAAAAACATGTACCCACTGCCAAGGATAGATGATCTGCTAGACCAGTTGAGAAATGCCAAGTTCTTTTCCAAGATTGATCTCATGATCTAGGCACCATCAGATGAAGGTCAGGACTAAGGATATCCCCAAGACAACCTTTGTCACTAGGTTTGGGCAGTATGAGTTCACTGTTGTGTCCTTTGGACTCACTAATGCCCCGACCTACTTCATGAATATGATGAACAAGGTGTTTATGGAGGAGCTAGATAAGTTCTTAGTGGTATTCATTGATGACATTCTTGTCTATTCATCCACTATAGAAGAACATGGGTAGCATTTGAGAGTAGTGCTAGAGAAGCTGAGATAGAATCAACTGTATGCCAAGTTCAGCAAGTGCGAGTTATGGCTTGAAGAAGTCGTCTTCCTAGGTCACATTCTCACTACTGAGGGTGTAGCTATTGATCCCATCAAGATTGAAACCATGAAAGAGTGGGAACAAGCCCAAAATGTGACTGATATCTGGAGTTTTCTTGGGTTGGCAGGGTACTATTGCCGCTTCATTGAGAATTTCTCCAAAATAGCCAAACCGATGACCAACTTGCTAAAGAAGACCAATGAGTTTGAGTGGACGCTAGAGTGCGAGCAAAGCTTCCAGACCTTGAAGCAAAAGCTTACCACCACTCCTGTACTAGCATTGCCTAACATTCAGCAAGACTTTGTGGTCTATTGTGATGCATCTAGATAGGGACTTGGTTGTGTTCTAATGTAGAATGGGAGAGTTATAGCTTATGCTTCCTGACAGTTGAAGGACCATGAGCAATGCTACCTGACCCATGACCTAGAACTTGCAAGCTATTGTGCATGCCTAGAAGATCTAGAGACACTATCTGATCAGGAACAAATGCGATATATACATCGATCACAAGAGTCTGAAGTACTTATTCACTTAGGAGTATCTGAACATGAGACAACACTGATGGCTAGAGCTAATTAAGGACTACAACCTAGAGATACACTATCACCTAGGGAAAGCTAATGTAGTTGTAGATGCCTTGAGCAAGAAGAGCTATTGCCATAATCTAATGATGGAGGCCATACCACTAGAGTTGAGCTAGGAAATGGAGGTTCTCCAACTCGAGATCCTAACAAAGGGAATGCTGAATGAGCTTCGAGTGTAGTACTATCTTAAAGATCGAATTCGCAAAGCCTAGCAAGAATTCCCTGAAATTTGGGAAATCCGAGAGCTCATGGAGCAAGGCAAGTGTCTAGAGTTCAGAGAAGATGAACAAGGAGTGTACTGGTACAATGATAGAATATGTGTACCCTATGATGTAGCCTTGCGAGAAGTGATCCTAGCTGAAGGACATGACTCCAAGTATTGCATACACCCAGGAAGTACCAAAATATATGCTGATTTGAAGAAGCTTTTCTGGTGGAAGAATATGAAAGTTGATATTGTAGGACGTGTTGCAGTGATGCGACATCTGTAATAGGATCAAGGCTAAGCACCGAAGACCGGCTGAACTATTGAAGCGCTTAGATGTTCTAATGTGGAAGTGGAAAAGCATATCCATGGAATTTATAGTGGGTTTACCTTGAACCTCGAAAGGCCATGACTCGATCTGGGTAATTGTTGATAGATTGACCAAGGTAGCTCACTTTATAGCTGTGAGGAATGACTATAGGGTTGAGAAGCTTTTAGATCTATATGTGGATAACATTCTCAGGCTTCATGGATCCCCTATGAGCATAGTGTCTAATCGAGGGACGCAATATGTGTCCAAGTTCTAGAAGAGTCTTCACAAGGCAATTGGGACTCGATTGGATTACAACACCAGCTTACCACCCTCAAATAGATGGTTAGATAGAAAGAGTTAATAATATTTTAGAGGACATGCTATGAGCTTGTGTTCTGAAGTATGGGTCTAATTGGGAGAAGAGTCTACCTCACATGGAGTTCTCCTACAACAACAGCTACCAGGCTAGCCTCAAGATGTCACCATTTGAGTCCTTGTATGGGAGGAAGTGTAGGACACATCTGATTGTGGTCAGAAGTAGGAGAAAGATCATTCTTTGGTCCTGCCAAGATCAAGGATGCTGAAGAAGGAGTCGCCCAAGTGAGGGAGAATCTGAGAATTGCTCAAAGCCAATAGAAGAGTTATGCAGATAACAGGCGAAGAGATCGTGAGTTCAAAGTTGGGGACTATGTCCACCTCAAAGTCTCCCCACTCCAAGGCACCATCAGGTTCCATGTGAAAGGGAAGTTGGCCCCAAGGTATGTAGGACCTTACTAGATTTGTTATAGAATTGGCAAGCTAGCCTACAAGCTAGATCTACCTAAAGAGCTGACAGGAGTACACCAGTGTTCCATGTATCCTAGCTATGCAAGTGCTTGAAGCTACCTGATGAGTAGGTACCTATAGAGGAACTCGATATATAGGGCACTCTGGAGTATAGGGAGCACCCTATTCGGATACTTGACATGGTCGAGAAGGAAACTAGAAGCACGGTCATACCCATGTGCAAGGTTCAGTGGAGCAACCACACTGAACGAGAAGCAACTTGGGAGAAGGAGTTCAGAATATCAAATGCTTTACCCCTACCTCTTTGAAAGGTACGTCACACCTTAAATCTCGAGACAAGATTCCTATGAGTGGGGAGGACTATAACAACCCAGGTTTTTCAAATGACCAAAAATCCCAACTTAAAATTTTTCTAACAAAACCCATGCATGGTGAGTGTACATACTAGGAAACCACCCTTGTAGTTGCACAAGTAGATCCCAAGTTAGCATGGTTGAGCAATTGCATATTAAACAACTTGTGAGTTGCTTCTTCATGATTTTATGTGATGTAATAAAATCAACTAAACCTTTTAATAAACTTGTGTGTGAGTTGCCAACCCTTGGAATTGACCCTAATACCCTAGTTGACCCCTAGTGGACCCCATAAGGCTATGTACATGCTTGGCAACACATGTATACATGCATAGGAGCCCAAGATATAGCATCGAAATGGATTTAGAAAATAGAAAAGGGATTAGAATTAAGGAAGAAATAGAAAAGGCTAAAGCAGCCCAAGCCACCGAAGTGGCCTAGCACTGCGGCCCAAGAGTAGCCTGCCCCATGCACACCACCACCGGCCCAGCACCTTGCCTATGCCCGCTAAGGTACAAGCCATAGAGAGGGCACCGATAGGCTGACATCTCCTCTAAACTCTTCTCTCACTCTCCATCTAACTATTATTTACAAGACTAGATCCTATGGAGGACTAATCTTCTCTTGATAGCTGGCTCTGATCCTGAAGATATGAATTAGGGTTTTAGGGATCTATTGAGGGACGAGTATGGGATGATATATATAGGCTGGAGCAGTCAATCCCTGAGCCCCTCGGATCAAACCGATTTCAATAAACGGCGAAGATTGGATCTCAATGGCGGTGACTTTCTAAGCGAAGGTTGACTGGTGGGACCCATAGTCCATCCTGCCTATAGGTGGGGCCGACTGACCCCACATGGTAGCCCTTCAGGTGTCTGCTTCGGTGGAGAGCCTCCTGGAGTCTTCTAGAATCTTCCCATGCTGTTTATGTGGTAGAATTCCATAATTTCCTTTGATGAATAGGTCCCCCTTGATGGTTTTCTTGATAAACCCTACTGAAAACATAGATTTACCAAAACCCATGGAATTTATTAGTTTAAATCCCCTATACCTATGTTTGGTGATGGAATTAAATATAAATATAGGTTATGTTGATGGTTTATAATTGGTGTTAGTGACCGTCAACAAGCTCCCCCAAGCTTAACCTTTGCCACTCCCTAAGCAAAGGTAAACTCAGCAATGGATCAGGAATAGCTACAATATTTTCACGCCTCAAAAGTACACATGTGTTCAATCAAAAATTCTCCTCTGGATTAGAATAAACTGATCTGACTTTCAAACTTACCTGTATTACCTTCAACCATGGGGCTTCTTAACCTTCACTTGGGTCTTGAGCAATTGAAAGACTAGAACAATCAAGTCAAGCACTATGTCTCAAGTTCTTTGTTTCACCATTGTTCTAGAGTTTTTATAAGTTTACAAAATAAAACTCAGAGATTCCATTGTATGACACTCTCAAGTCTCTCAATACATGTGGTATTTGTGGATCCTCACCAAGGCAATAAAGATGTTATGCCTTTTCTCTTCCTACTACTAAGGCTTATGTAGAGTTCATAGGTAGGGAGAAAGCTAGAGCATACTTGCAATGCATATATTGTAAAGTCAAACATCGGATCCAAAGAGAGTTGAGTCATACAATCAAATCAAGATGTGCATGTGTGTGGATATAGGGTGGATATAAATGGTGGCTAACCTAATTCTACTTTGCTCCTTGAAAACATCTCTCTCTTGAACTTGGAAATATTTTTGCGAGAGAACATGGGCTATCTTATTCATCTTGTTTTCTTCTCTTTTTTAGGCGGGCATCTAAGTACCCATTGTTTTAGATATCTCAGACACTTTTGTGTCTATTTTTTTCAACTTTTTTTCTCTCTCTCTTTTTTTTCACGAATAACTTTTGCATAGCCCCTATGTCTCTTTTCCGCAACTAAACTTTTGAGAGATAGCAACAAGAACTTGAAGCATTTATTTGGTGGATGGAAAAACCTAACAATCATGTTTTTGGGTTCACTCCCAGTGTAGGAGTTGAACATTTTTGGATGGATCTAGATGGAAGGCATGTTTTTGTGCCTACCCCTAGTGTAGGAGTAGTGCATATGTGGGTGGTGTGTACTGTGATCTTGATTTTAAGAGCATGACAAATCTCTCATAAGGGTCAACAAAGCTTGACAAAACTCAATGCAAAAGCAACCATTATATATGTGGAAGTTTTCCTAGCCTAAATAACATGTATGGCTCTGGTGGGAATTCAAGCTTTGTCATATAGGAACTCATCATATAGTTTTTTTGTGTTTTTCAAAAGATAAATCTCTAGAACTTTAGTGTCACTTGGAACAAAATAAACAACAGCTCAGACCATCTCATATCATATCCATCAATTACCTAGACTTAGATCAAACATATGCTACCCACGAGTTTCAAGTTCAGAGTAAATCCTTATATCAAAATAATTTTATCCAAAACTCAGGAGAATTCAAGGTTGAAAACTAGATACTTGAAAGGAATTACAACAGAGCAACTATTTATCATTTCCATTCTAAGAGATTATTCTAAGTTCTCTTTATTTTATTTAACTCTTAAAAAATAAATTAAAGCAAACTAGACACACTTTTTTTATTTGTTTTCAATTTTACTAGATCACACATTATTACTATAGATGACTAATGTAAAGATAAATTTTTATTATGTAAAGATAAATTTTTATTTTGTTTTTCATTCATCATTTATATATTTTTTAACTATTAAAAATAAACTAAAATTAAAACAAAAAGGGGAGAGAATATTTATCTAGGATACACGGGAGTGCTTCTCCCCCAAGCTAGCTCTTTTGGTGAGGGTTCGGTATTATAAGTCCTTCAAACCGGACTTCTTGTGTTGTTCATTGATCAATTACCTTGGTTTGCTCTGAAGATGAGAATTCTTAAGGTGGTGCCTCTAATGGTGATGTCACCTTTTTTCTGCCAAACCCGTCTTGGTTTTGAGTTTGGATTTTGGTTTGATAGGTACAGAACACTTGTAGAAATTTGGAGAATCAACTGACTCTCCCATACTTTGCTTGAAGTGTGTCCTGCTCATAAAGACAAGATAGAGATCAAGTGCATGGGCTTTGTTGGTGGGAATTCACCAACAAAACCAAAACTTTACTTATTCCTCTCTATCCTTATGTACATTGAACAAGATGAGGATGATGTTATGTGCTTTGTTCAATTACAACATGGGTGATAAGATCAAAAGATTGAGGATGAATGTAGCATTTAAGTACATTTGGCTAAAATGGAAATCTTTAGATGATTATGACAATCATCTTCTAGAGATAAGATGTGCACTTTTTAACTCATTTGGTTAAAACTATGAGATCAAGAAAGTGGTGCTAGGAACAAGCTTAACATGTTGAGTTAATCAGGTTGAATCAAGTAATGGAATTGTAACCCTAAACATGTTTGTTTCTTATTTGTGTGCCTAGCAGAATCAAGAAAAGCATTTTAAATAATGACCATTTACCTTAGGATATTACCTTTGTCATTACAGCGTGAAGACACTATATGATGAAGGGTAGATGACTCATGATGGTTCTTCCCTTTTGCTTGAAGTTTTCCTTGCTCGGCTAGTCTCGCATCTTGGGCTATTCATGAGCTTCTTGTTTCCTAGATCGCACCTTTTCTTTCTCATCCTTTTGTCATGTCATCTTTTTGCTTCTTTGATCTTGCCACTTCGTTGGTCCTTCTGCCTCACCCTTTGTTTTATGCACTTGTCTTCTTCCTCTTTGTTCCATAGCTATAGTGGTGGCTGGGTTTGTAGATTGATGCCAAACCATGAACAAGCGTAGCTCATATTCATTTATCCCTACAAAATTTTAGTGGAGACATACCTGAGGGAATACAACAAATTTAAAGCATGGGTCATTGTCCATAAGTTTGGGGAATTACATCTATGTTAATGAAAAGATGATTTTAGGATTAATTTAATATAGATTCTATTTATCATGTTTTATACAAGCATGGCTCAAGGCAAAAGTAACTTGCAGCAAAAGACAAAGTGAGTGACCTTTGATACTTATGGTTCTTCCATCCATCATGAATGGGCTATGTCTTCTTTGCACAATGTTATTAGAGTTCATCATGTGCCTCACTTTATCTCTAATCTGAAATTCATCTCGTGACTTTCCAATATTGAATTAAAAGTTCCCTTCATGGGGTTAGTCCAACAAAATGACCAATATCCACTATAGCATATTCTTGGTTCAAAAATCAACCTATACACCACATCTAATTTGATTTAGGAAGGCACTAAACTTTGGAAGTAAGATCAACACTCCTAAACTAAGCACCATGCTTATTTTAAAAGACGTATGAACTAAAAGGTCCTAATATGGCTAGGGGGGGGGTGAATAGCCTATTTAAAAATCTACAAACCGACTAGAGCAATTTGATTAGTATAACAAATAGCGAAATGCAAACTTGCTCTAGCTCTACAAGGGTTGCAAGCCACCTATCCAACAATTCTAGTTTTTATGATCACTAGGCACACAATTTACAAGGTCACTACTCACTAAGAGCTCTCACAATTGCTACACTAAAGAGCTTCACTAGATGAATTTAATCCACAAAGCAAGCTCTCAATTCTAGCTACACTAAAGAGCTTGTTATAGCTAGTTTGTGGAAATGTAAATGAGTAAGTGAGGTGATTATACCACCACGTAGAGGAGTGAACCAATCACAAGATGAATACTTTATCAATCACTAGGAGAATACCAAAGGGCAAGAGACAACCAATTTTCTCCCGAGGTTCACGTGCTTGCCAACACGCTATGTCCATGTTATGTCAACCAACACTTGGTGGTTCGGCGGCTAAGAGGTGTTGCACGAACCTCGTCCACACAATTGGACACCGCAAGAACCTACCCACAAGTGAGGTAACTCAATGACACAAGCAATCCACTAGAGTTACCTTTCGGCACTCCGCCAGGGGAAGGTACAAATCCCCTCACAATCGCTGGAGATGGCCACGAACAATCACCAACTCGTGCCAATCCTCCTCCGCTGCTCCAAGCCATCTAGGTGGTGGCAACCACCAAGAGAAACAAGTGAATGCCACAGCGAAACACAAATACCAAGTGCCTCTAGATGCAATCACTCAAGCAATGCACTTGGATTCTCTCCCAATCTCACAATGATGATGGATCAATGATGGAGATGAGTAGGAGGGCTTTTGCTAAGCTCACAAGATTGCTATGTCAATGCAAATGGCCAAGAGCGTGAGCTTGAGCCAGCCATGGGGCTTAAATAGAAGCCCCCATGAAATAGAGCCGTTGTACCCCTTCACTAGGCACAACACGGGGTGACTGGATGCTTCGGTCAGTTCGACCAGACGTAGGACCCTAGTGTTCGGTGGCCCGATGCTTGCCACATGTCATCGGCTTCAAACGCCGATCACCCAATCTCAACGGTCAAGTGATGACCGGATGCGTCAGTTAGAAAGTGACTGGATGTAGGACCCCAGCGTCCGGTTATTTCCAGTAAGGTTCCAAATGTGAAATTTCATGCTCGACCAGACTCACCCGGTGTCCGGTCACTCAACATTTCCTCTATACGACTCATGTCAGCATACGTCAGCATTGACCGAACTCAGACCATGAGCGTCCAGTTAGTTTACACACTAGCATCTGGTCACAAGACCGAGACCATGTGTTTACTACTGTCACTGACCAAACTCTGAACCCAGCGTCCGGTCACTGCACCACCAGCGTCCGATCACTCTATGAACCCCTGTCTTTTCTGTATAGGGCGCCGGTGGCACCGTCAGGACTATCCAAACTCTACGGGCGGACACTCCACCAGGTGAAGTTTCTAACCCTTGCTCAAATATGCCAACCACCAAGTGTATCACCTTGTGCACATGTGTTAGCGTATTTCACAAGCATTTTCAAGGGTGTTAGCACTCCACTAGATCCTAAATGCATATGCAATGAGTTAGAGCATCTAGTGGCACTTTGATAACTGCATTTCAATACGAGTTTCACCCCTCTTATTAGTATGACTATCTAACCTAAATGTGATCACACTCACTAAGTGTCTTGATCACCAAAACAAAATGGCTCCTACTATTTATACCTTTGTGTTGAGCCTTTGTTTTTCTCTTTCTTCTTTTCAAGTTCAAGCATTTGATCATCACCATGCCATCACCATCGTCATGATCTTCACCATTGCTTCATCACTTGGAATAGTGCTACCTATCTCATAATCACTTTGATAAACTAGGTTAGCACTTAGGGTTTCATCAATTAACCAAAACCAAACTAGAGCTTTCATGAACATACTCCAAACCTTAAGCATACTATAGTAAACAAAGGTAGCATGAAAGCATTATAGAGATTTATTCAATTGGAGATGAAAGAGCATGATTGTTATTGAGCATGATTTTAAAGGTAGAGACAACCAAGATGAATGAGCGACATGGCATAGGATTTTTCAGAGAAGCCCATCCCCTAGGCTTGAATTTTGGCAAAGCAAAGTCAAGTTTGGATGGATGTGATTTAATGTTGCATGATGATGGGTTGGACATACCTGGTGTTGTCATCCTTCGTTCTTTTTGCTTCAAACCTGGAATGGTTAGTGACATAAATACCCAAAGGGATATTTTCACAATTATGTTTCTATGCTTATTTCACAAGGGTATCACAATATAAGGTGAAAACTCATATTATCTCCCGAAAGTGCTTGTTTTAGGACAGAAGCTCATCCTTGGGAAACCTTCGAATCTTGTTTCAAATTGGTGAAGTGGTTTCCCCTCCAACACCAACCTTTGTGTGCCTATCTCAAAATTCATGCCAATGATATTTGTAATATTTATGATAAACATATGCGTCTACAACCACCCTTTCAAAGTCTTTATGAACAGAAAGTATGAGGGGGTTGAAGATCTCATGTGTGGCAATGTTGGAAAGACCGATTGATTCAGGAGATTTCTCATGTGAGCATGGATTTGATGAGGTGTTCATGAAATAACTTCCATGCTCGTCGATGTCATCTTCCTTTTCAAGCTCTAGGGGTGTTTCTTCATGAATGTCTATAGGCGGAAACATTGTCTCCATCTTTTCATGCCTATGACATTCATTGGATGTTTTATTGTCCAAGATTTCTCATGGATTGGTGGCTCTCGGGTTGATCTCATCTAAGGCCTCCTTCAAACTTGGATGAGTCTTGTTTATTAAAGAGATTGATTTAAGCTCACCTGTTTGGATCTAAGCCAAGTTTGGATTCTACCCATAAGGCTTCATCCTTATCCATCCATTCTTTAGCAATGACATATAAGTTCTTAATACATTCTAGCCATTGTCGTTGCTCTTCATGGTCATCCTTGTGACCTTCATGACTCCTATACTTTGGGTGTCTTGGTGGATTTCTAGGATCATCATGAGTTTCAAGAGAAAGAGCATAAGAAGAATCATTGGGGTCAAGGATGGGTTTGAATGAGACATCTAATGTGGGCATATAAGGGGAGAAGATAGGAATTGCTTCTAAATGTCTTGGGTCCCCTTCTATGGGTTCACTAGACATGCCATCCTTGAATTCTTCCCAATGTCCTACATAGGAATAAGGACCCTTTCTAAGAGATCACTTCTTGAGAGGAATTGAATTATATTCACTCGAAGGTCTCTTGTGGTACTGGAAGTTAAGCTTTTCCCAAAATCATCAAAAAAATCATCCTCACAAGAAATTTCAAAGGTTGAATTTCTTCTTTCTTTGGTGGATTTGGATTTTGTGGTATAGATGGTTCGGGATTGATAGCTAGACCTTGGGGTTGAAGTGGTTGTGATTTGACTATCAAAACTTCCTATTCTTTTTTGGGAGATGATTCCTTCTCTTCCTCGAGGAGTTTATTATGATTGCTAGTGCAGGGAGTTTCTCCACTAATCTTTTCAAGCATAGACCTTGCTTCACTAGTAGATAGATGAAGGAAAGCTCCTCTAGAGGCTACATCAAGGGTTTCCTTGGAATCCTTGCTAAGACCCATGTAAAAATGTTGAAGGAGCATTAGGTCTAGAATAGCAAGGTCTGGGCCAGTGATTATGAGGTCATTGAAATGATCCCATGATGTGCCAAGAGATTCTTCTTCTAGTTGTCTAAAATTTAGAACCTCTTTTCGAAGGCTAACCACTTTAGAGGTGGGAAAGAAACATAAACAAAATTTAGAGCATAGCATTTCCTAATCTCCTTGCATACTTCCTATAGTTTGACTGTACCATTGTTTAGCTTTTCCCATCAAAGAGAACAGAAATAACTTCCATCTTAAGGTTTCATTAGACATGCTAGTGATACGCAAGCTTGCGCAGGTCTATTCAAACTCTTGTAGGTGTGAGTATGGGTTTTTCGTTGCCTTCTCCCGAGAAGGATTGATCCCAAATCAGTTTTATAAAACATAGGCACATCTCATAACTAGGTGTAAGGATAGGCTCTATAGATTTTGGTGGCTCTAGGCACACAGCTTGTAGGTGCAGCGTATAGGCAGATACGAGTGGAATCCATGATAAAAAGGAAAAGAATAAAAGAAAGAAGATAAAAGATAAGAGATTAAGCTAGGCTCGTAGTTAATTCAGCAACCGTTTCCCCGACAATGGCGCCAGAAAACTTGTTGGTATAAATTAACTCACACAAATAAATCCACAAGCACACAAATACCGCTGTAGCTTTCACCCAAAAGTATTCTAAGTATCATATCCACAGGGAAACGTGTGAGACTAACTATGGTCTAACTCAATTGGGGTAGCAATAAGGTTAAGATAAATAGGAGCAGTAGAGAGGAAAACTAAGGTTCTCTAGTTCTGACTTGGGTAAGCTATGTCTTCTACTATTCAACTAGGGACATTACTTAAGGAAAGACACCAGCAGAGGATGCTTCCTGTAGTATCCGCGTCCTACTTACCCTACAAACGAGAGGTGGACTACAAAGGATTCAACGAGGCTATAAGAGTCACCCTTGTAAGCTACCACCGATCTAGAATGCAGGATGCATCCACAAGTAACTAGAGTCTAAGCACCACTGCTTACACTACAATTACTACTTTACTCTTCCTAGATAAAGAATAAAGCACTCAAATGGGTTGTGAACCTTGATGAATAATATAAAAAAGAAGCTTACTTGAATTAGAAGTTGATTACTAGAGAATTCTTAGAGGCAAGCTCAGATAGAACTTGGATCCAGCCAAGGTACAAGCCATAGAGAGGGCACCGATAGGCCAGCATCTCCTCTAAACTCTTCTGTCACTCTCCATCTCACAATTATTTACAAGACTAGATCCTATGGAGGACTAATCTTCTCTTGATAGCTGGCTCTGATCCTGAAGATATGAATTAGGGTTTTAGGGATCTACTGAGGGGGGTAGGGGCTGATATATATAGGTCAGAGCATCAATCCTGAGCCCTCGAATCAAACCAACTTGAATAAACGGTGAAGATTGGATCTCAATGGCGGTGGGAAATCGACTTTCGAAGTAGAGGCTGACTAGGTGGGACCCATAGGCCGGCCGTTCTACAGGTCGGGCTGGCTAGCCCCATATGGTGGCCCCTCAGGGTCTGCTTTAGTGGAGAACCTCCTGGAGTCTTCTAGAATCTTCCCATGCTGTTTACTGCGATGGAATTCTATAATTTCCTTTGACGAATAGGCCCCCTTGACTGTTTTCTGGATAAACCCTATTGAAAACTCATAGAATTTATTAGTTTAAACCCCTATACTTATTTTTGGTGATGGAATTAAATATAATTGTAGGTTATGTTGATGATTTATAATTGGTGTTAGTGACAGTCAATAGCCGCTGATGGACGGGGCCCACCTGTCATCCCTAACTCGATGCCCCTTCCCTACTTTTGGAAAACTAGAGCATCGATGACTAGGGGGAATCTTGTGGACCCCCGTACACCCTAGCCATCTATGCCCCTAGCCATTATGCATCAACGCATGGATATGCACCATGTCCATAGCCCAACGTGCCCTGCCTTCCCCAGCAGCATCGTGATGTGCGTGACGTCGCCACGGACCTATGCCCGCCCTAACACCACCGTCCCTTCCTTGACCACTAGGGATTCGAAATTGGGAGCACCAGGCGGCGCACAACTACCCCATGCACCCCAAAACCCTCACCAGGCACCTTGATCTCCCTCCACATACCCCCTTCGCCTCCATCCATTGTCCGCCGCTTGCCATGGCCATAGCCTCCCAATAAGAGGGCACCCTTAGTGCCCTAGCCCTCTCTATTCCACCCTGCCACCACTCTGTGGCAACCCACGAACCGCCATAATGCCCTAGAGGAGAAGGAGGAAGGAGAAGGAGGGGGGAAGGAGCCATGCCTACCGGAGTTGCCCGGGCTCGCTAGAGAAGAAGACGGTGCCCCGATCATCTTCCTTACCATAGTGGGTTGGCATCTGCACTTCTACCACTCGACACGGCCTTGCCGCATCACTGCACCACCATCCTATCTACCTCACCAGCACAGTGAGCCCCCTATGCCAGCTCTCCCAGTGCTCGCCGCTAGTGGACACGCCATGACCGCACCACCATGTTCTCCCCCTTGGGAAAGCCATTGTGATGCACTACACACACCCACACATGCACACTGAGCCAAGGCCTGATGTTGCTGAGCTACTAGTGCTCGGGAACATTAGCGCCACTGCAACACGCCCGACAGTGCTCGCCATGGCCAGACCTCACCATGGCGCAGCTCTGTTCTGACCACCTCAGGCCAGTAGAGGTAGAAACTAGCACCTCGCCTAGCTTTGCCTCGCCGAGGAATGCATCACACTGCTAGATGGAAGAAGAAGAGGAGCCTCAGGGGCCACTAGTTGTGTCCACCTCGTTGGACCACTATGCGCCCATGCCACCACCATGTTCAGGGATGATCTGACCAACTCTGGCCGCCTCACGTAACGAGATCTAGCCATCGAGCCTCACCGAGACCCCGTGCACCGCGCCGTGAAGCCAGTTGAGCAAAAGGCCTCCGTTTTGCCTTGTTTCATCATAGCCAAAACCTCACTGGAGCTCCAGCTATGCACCTCGCCTTGGTGCAGGGCTCTATCAGTGCCTTTTGGTCATCGTCTGGTAGGCTGATCAGCCTCCCCACGGCTCCAATGGTGTAAAAGGAGCCACCTTTGGCTCCAATCATGGCTGTAGCCACCTTGCCATAGCCCGCTGTCACCAGTTGAGCCACTATCACCGTGGCTAGCCTCATCAGAGCCCTTAGAGCTTTGCCCGGTACCCTAGCCATGCTTGCTGGAGCACTAGGAAGCTGAAGGACCCTATTGAAGCCCTACCGAGGCCTCAAGCGCCTTCACCGCTGACCCTGCACCGCCGTCTGCTGCCACTGGCATCCTTGCCAGCCACCTAGGACCCCAAGCTACTGCCTTTAGCCCCTTGGTGAATTCCTCGTGGCCCCATGATGCCGTAGAACCCCATAGCCACCTCACCGAGCCACCATAGCACGAGAACACATGAGCTCACCGCCAGCGAGGAGTGCTGCCGCGAGACAGAGAGAAGAGGGAGCTGCCGTGCCTAAGTCGCTCGATGCACTCTGTGCACCATGAGCCAAAGGAAGGAGAGGGAGAGTTGGACACGGTCCACCATGGACCATGACTGTGGTCTATGAACCCGCGCACCTGAGTTCACCGTGAGTCGCGCCCATGGGCGTGAGCCCGTTAGCAGCCCACTAGTGCCATGTGGCTATCCTGGATGAGTGACACATGTCTGGGCTAGGCTAGCCCAAGCCTAGCCCAACCTGGCCCATTATCCAGCCCGCAAAAGCCCAGTTTGAGCCCAGTCAATGTTGACCATTGACCTGGTCAACACTGACTAGTTGACCAGGCCCCACATGTTAGTGACCGTATTCCCCGTGTCCAATCAGAATGCGCCACATGTCAAGCCCTCAATTTTCCAATCTTTTTCTTTTTCAAAATATGATTTAAACTTAGGAAATTCATAGAAAATCCATATGACTTTAGAAGAATATGAAACTAGAGTCCATATTTTTCTAAAAATGATCTCTATGTCATAGGCTTATGTTTGAGTGCATTTGGATCTTTTGAATTTCTATTGCTTCTTTATGATCATCTATAGGAGTTGCTTATCATGGCTATATGTCTCATTTAATAGACCTAGAGGAGCCACAGACTGAGGAGCATGACCCTGACTACACTAAGGAGCTTGGAGATGACCTACTAGGTGCCACGTCCCACCCAACCTCGTAGAATCCTAACTAGACATGCTATAATGTAGATGCTAGTGCTTTGCTTTTATGAAATGATCTGTGATAGGTTGCATGGTAGAATGGGTTGTGAGCCATTACCTTGTCGCAACCTATACCGCAGCACACCCGCTATTAGGCTAGATGCTCGCTTACTTACGTGCTACTGCCTCTACTATGCATTATATCTATGATGTGATGCTAGGTGGAGGATTTTTTGTGATTGGTTAAGGCACTTGGTGCCGATAATGTGGTAACAACCGGGGAGATCTTGGCATGCGTCTTGGGTGTGTGGTGAGGGTTGAGTTGATCAGGCAGGATCTTATGATGAGTCGTTGGATGAGTCTTGTCGAGGGGGTGTGACCTGGGCATCCCCTATGAGATGTACCTATGGTGGGTGCATGTGAGATGAGGAGATCCCGGGGTGGAGTTCTTTGTGGGATGAAGCCTCAATATGGAGGTGCCATCGAGGCATGGGGTGTTGGTTATCCCCTTGAGAAGATATCCTCTCCAGTCCCCCTAAGGACTAGTATGTCGAGAGAATCAGATCATAGGACCCTACATGCATGCCACTTGTTCCTAAATGGGTGGGGGACGGATGCTGACCAGCTAGGACAGTGCCACTACTACTAGGTTGGAAGTGGATAGTGTAGGGAGGTACGAGCGTGTGGCCGACACCCTCCTAAGATAGTGTAGTGACCTCTGGGGCCTAGTACTACGTCTCATAGTGTTAGCGTTTTGGTGGACTCTAGGGTGGCCTAGGGCTATGGTAGGGTGGCATCACACTAGTTGGAAGATAGCCCAATATCAGCCTAGGTGGGGAACCACCAAGGATGGTGATCTTGTGGTTCCTAGTGTACATTCTCTAGCAGAGTTTAACGATCTATGTGTATAGCTGCGTCCTTAGATATGGACATTTCTATGACCTATGCTTCCCTTGATTAGTAAGTGGAGTCCTTTCTTCTCTCCCCTCGGGTTCTTGTGTTGGATTCTAACTTTGGCCGATGAGGTAAGGCATGAGAGGGAGTCATCCTTGTCGCCTAGAGAGTGTGAGAGTGGTGAGATGTGTGTGATAAGATTGGAGAACATGTGGATGAGATGGGTTAAAACTTGATGGAATATTATTAAAACTTAATATACTCACATAGAAAAAACTACAGCCATAAATAGGTTCTTTTGCTCTACCCTTGCATTCCACTACCACAAAGCAAACGCAAAGCATAGGGTGGGAGCCAGTGGCCTAGTACAAATCATACTGATGATTGTTTGGCAGGTTCCAGTGTCTGAGTATGACTACTAGGGAGACAATTGGGAGGATTAGAGGTCTTGTTCCTGTGCTCAAGTTTGGTTCAGTGAAGATGGAGTCCATGCCCGTAGCCATTATACTTAATGTTGTTCTAGTTGCTGCATGCTCTGAGTGATTCCACCATGTGGTGATGTAATAATGAGTAAAACCTTACCATTTGTACTTTCTTTAAGATAGGTATTCGATGTATGGCTATGATATCGACTGTTATTGGATAATGTGATGGAATGATCGCCTAGGACTATCACATTATACTTTGTATCTATGGATTTCCCTTCTAGGAAATCAGGATCATTTCAGGAAGTAGACATACTTTATAGATACAATGTGTCTGTGGATGGAGATGCTATCATCTTCGCTATGGTTCATTACCTCTAGCTTTCAGGACCTGCATCAACCAATTGAGTACCTTAGCAACTGCCTACCCATCCAACATTAAGTCTTAGAATTTGTGAAACTTTTATGTTAATGAAGTTTATATGTATTGATGAAACCTCTAGATTAGTATGTATGAGTACTGCATAATTGTTGAACTATTACTTTGGTTGAACTATTAATTAAATCAGTTGGTCTTGATTGTGGTCCACGTGTACACCTCTATGTAAGCATAGAGGATCCAAAACAGACCATCTTCTATAGGCAAATAGTACCCTAAACCATCGATGACATAGCATTTCATCTTGGTGGGAGTGCGAGGGTTTTCAAGGACATTTTGGTGCCTTAGTGGGAGGCAAAAGCATAGACAATAGACCTAGGCCGACCTCTTCAGCTCAAAGTGTGCAACACTTTGAACCCTGACTGCTCCATGGCTGCATCTAGCTCCAACTCCTCCTAGTGGTCGGCACCATCCCTGGGCGCCATCACGAGAAGAACATCGACTTCCAGCAGAGGAGGCTACAAAGGGAAGGGGGCACCCATCCTGTGCCATGTCGAGAACCACCCCTACACATACTAGCCACCACTTTGTGTCGCTGTGGCTTGAAGACGCCTCAGTGGATTTCATGGAGTGATGGAAATCTAGGACTGTCAGGTACCATAGATGCTATAGGGCAAATAATGTAACTCGATTTCTTTCTTGTTCATTCTATTTTCACAATGCAAATGATGAAATCCTGCTGTACTTATGGTAATTTGGTTTTTTCATAGCCCAACATAGATTGCAGGGTTCTTCAAGTGGCACGATCCCCCATATGGAAAATTTTTGAGGACTTTGATTTTGGATTTATGTAACAAGATTTGGGAGCTTAAGGCAAAGGCCAATGTTACAACAAATGAAGAACATCTATAGGAGGAGGAAGAGATTATGCCATAAATTGAAGAAATGGCCAAGGTTCTAACGAAGATGATGGAAGATTTCATACCTTTTGGGAAAGAAATATGTTTCCTATTCTTGTTTTACCTATTTTGTACTTACCTTAGTTCTTGGTATGTTCATTGGCAAGTTGCTTAGTTCACCATAGTAGATTCAAGTATCAATTAATGTATTGGACTAAAATCTATCACTTTTGTACAACTATTATTGAACTAAATGCAAGGTGATTAACTATATCTTCAATTTATTGAACTGTAAATGATAGTAGATCCAAGTATCAATTGATTTGTTAGACTGAAATCTATCACTTTTGTACAACTACTATTGAAGTAAATGCAAGGTGATTAACCAGGTGTTCAATTTATTGAACTATAAATGATAATAGATCCAAGTATCAATTGATTTGTTAGAGGCATCCTACTTCCCTAGACACTGGGCCCTAGTACAGGGGCAACCAATGTATTGAACTGTATATACACTCTCCTATGGTCCTACAACACCTTCCTCCCATCCATTCCCCACTCTGCTGCCTTGCTCTGCTTCACCCTGCTAGCGTCGAATGAAAGGCAGCCTCTCGTGTGCTCACTGCTCCTTCACCTCCAACCTCGCTAGCACACAAATCTTCAGCGCGCCATCCCTGCTTCTCTCCTCCATTCCGGATCTAAGGTAACTACACTGGATCTACTCCTTCACTAGGATTCTATATTCATTTGTAATGCTCTCTCAGTGCTCTCTGCTCCTTCACCTCCCACCTAGCTACAGTATTTTTATTGGATGTGTAGATGAAAATGCATCTTGTCATTATGAAGTTTGTGACCTTCTATATCCGTGAAGTGTAGCTTGTGAGCCTTATTGTCCTCAGTATTGGTTCACCAAATCAGTGCTTTGTGAACAAAGTCGATGAGCTAAATGAAAGTGTACCAATGGATGTGGACAGTGTTGTAGTGGTCAAGGCTTGGGATGACATGGAGATTGACAACAATCTTGTGGAGGTCAACAACGATCTGTAGGATCTTATGGAGATTCACAATGATCCCATGGAGGTCGACTAGGATTTGCATGGAGAATGATTAATTATGCAACCAATGATGTACATAAGAAGGCCTTTTAACTTTTGCATAGTGTCAGGCCTAATTAGTATCTACATTTTAGCTTTCAGCATGCTTATTTGCTTGGTAGTGTCCACCTACTTATTTGGTATGAATGTATGGAACTCAAGTTGGATTCCTTTCAATCCGAGAGTACTGGCATTGTGCTTTCCTTATGTTTTCTAAGTGTGTGTTTTGGCTTTGTTTCAATATAAATCTATGTGCCTTATTATTCATCATCGAACTCAAGTTGGCTTCCTTTTAATCTGAGTACTGAAATTATGCTTTTCTTAGTTTTCTAAGTGCACAGTTTTGATTTGTTTCAATGCCAAACATTAAGATTGTGTGCCTTAGTGTTCATCACTGTATCATACAGAGGTCTTCGGGTGGTAATAGGACCTAGCCACCGGTGATGGTACTGTGCATTCACCGCCGCTTAGTTGCAAAATTTCCAATCCCGTGTTTGAACCCTCCCGCGTGGAACTGATGAAGTTCGATTCCTGTGTGTTGTAAGGTTACATAGAGGGAAAGCAACCCCTACTCCCACATCCCACACTAACACCCCCACACCCCCTACCCCGCCACCTCCCTACCTCCCCCACGTAGACATAGCTTTTCTTTTCCTCATTGCTGCTGTTCGTCATCACCGCTCTTGCTCATCAGCATTGCTCAATTCTTGCTCCACACCGGTGCACATCGCCGGATTGCCTGCATAGATCCACTGTTGAATGAGCTACTGCTGTCACCGACATCGCCACTCGTGCTCACCTGCCGCTAGATCCAATGGCAAGTGTAATAAGGCCTTACTTGCACCATCATCCCTTCTCCTCGAAACTCATCTCCTTACTAATGTTTATTGATGCAATTCCATAGTAGGGTAGCCTCATCTCTTCAGGCTAGTGGTGTCCTTGTAGATGAAGGAGGCCCCCAACATGAGGAACATAGTGGATAGCCTCTCAGATGATGTGCTTGCCGACATCTTTCGCTACCTCCTCGCCCAGTCCTTGTGCTGCTGTAAGTGTGTCTGTCGCTCCTAGAAGCAGCATCATCTCCGACTCCTATCAACATAAGAAGCTTTCATAGACTATCGTCGGCTTCTTCTATGGCAGCTGGTGGAAGGGAAATCGCCACTTCACCAGCATCACCGGTCAATGACCCTCCTTGTCCTTCTTGCCCTTGCCCCTTCAAAAAGTCCTAGTCTTAGATTGTTGTAGCGGCCTCGTCCTTTGCTGGTGTGCTAGGCTAATGGATTACGTCACTATGTTGTCTGCAATCCAGCGACCCACAAATGGCATGTACTACCGCATAGCATCCATTATGTTGGTCAGGCTCACTTAGGTTTTGACCCAACATCCTTGCACTTCCATGTGATTAAATTTGTTGAGGTGGAGGGTGCGTGTGTAGGTCTAGAGATCTACTCATCTAAAACTGTAGCTTGGATCTTTAAGGAATCTAAATGGGGCGATGGTAGTATTGTTCTTAGTTCAAAATCGAGAAGTCTTTTTCCTAATGGTTTTATGCACATGCTTGAGTACTCTACAATAGTTGTAGTGGATATAGAGGGAAATACATGGAGGACAATTCATAAACCAGGTGGTGCTGAAATATCCATCCATCAAGCTTAGGGTCACCTGTGTGTGTGCTGTGCTAATTTTTGCAATAGATCTTGACTTTTAGTGTGGATACTTGAAGACTATGGTACTGATAACTGGAGTTTGAAGCATGTTGTGGACATAGAGGAACTGTTTGGACACATGAATATTAATTTGGTTTTGAGCTTTGTGATGAGGAGTACAGAGTGATTACAGTTCACCCAGAATGGAATTTCATTTTCCTTGTTGGGAAGGATAGAACATTGATTAATATGACATGGACCGTAGAAAGGTTCATGCCATCCATGCCCATGTCATTCGCTTTTGTTGATCAAGAGAGCATTTCTATATGAACATGCCTTGCTATCTTCCTTATGTTCCCTTGTTCATGGAGCAGTAAAGGTGCATTTCCTGCATTTCGTCACCACGATAGTCTTTGTTCAGGTAGGGAGTTGTTTTCATTCTATGTATATGTATAGGCAAATTTTGTCTTGTTAACTAAAGGAATGGTATGTTCAATATTATTAATTCTGCTGCTTTGTTCAGGTTGTGGATCAGAGATGAAGAACAGGGGTTCTATGGTGCATTGGCTACCACTCTGAAGGATGTACTAATTATATTTATTTTACCTTGCAATCAGGAGTGCCACATAGAAGGAGCATAGCTACGTAGTTTTATTATGTAAGTCTGTATAGATCAGTACCTTTAGTATGCTCTATGTACCGCTTGTGTTAGGACATTAGTTGAGAAAGATGTTATGGTAGCGTCCATTATTATTGTAAAAAGTACTCTTGTTTGTGAACATGATTTTTGGATGCAATGATTATATATTTGTATGCTTTGTGTTTATGAAGCTATTAAGGGTCCAGTTGAATTAGTAACTATTGTGAAACTAGATGAAATTTTATTGCTGTTAGATGTAAGTGCCATTCATTGTTTTCTTATCACCACCATCGGTGGTGGTGCAAACGTTCAACATCATCGCTATACGTATGATGCGGCAGGGATTAAAAGTATATCACTGTCGAATCCTTTAGTAACCCAACACCGACTAAATGATCATTAAAGGCAGATTGTGGTGCAAGGCGATGGTGACCCTGACCTTTGTACTGGTGGATTATATGTGGAAGCGATGGTGGTGTTTACCTCTACACAGGAGTCTCAGCCGTCGAAGCGATAGTGAACCCACACTGCTGACAGTCGGGTTGAAGTACAAGGTGACGGTACTGGTGACCACTATAGGCGGTTGATGTGCCCACATGATGGTTTTGATAGCCTCAACATAGGCAGATCATTTGCCAATGTGGCGATGTTAGTGTACTTCCACAGCCAGGTCATGGTCTATTGCAACAGAAGTAAGGATCTAATCATGGACGGATCATAAGCCAATACAGTGGTGTTAGTGTACACCAAAGTTGGTCCTAGATGCCGATGGTGAAGGCTATGGCCATCGTAGTCAACTGCTTACCACCGAGGCTAAAATGCGGCTATGATAGGGGTTATGACATGGCTGTGAAAAGTCCGAGTGTAGTAGTGCATATTTGGTTCAATCTAGATCATGCACCAAAGATATTTAACTCGGTTTGATCCAAGGACAAACTTCTTTACACAACTTACATTGGTTGTCTTGCCCATGTTGAGTTAAACCCTTATAGTTCATTTTCTAGATTCAACACTAGGTTCACAAGCCCACAAACATGTCATATGCTACCACTAGATCAAGTCAAGCATCAAAGCAATAGTGGTACCATACAAGCATCAAATTCATTTGATCTTCATGAATGATCCTAAGACATGTGAGGAATGACTACATGCACTAACCAAGTCCTTAGCAAAGTATGAATGACATGTCAACCAACTTTACCTTGCTTTTCTCGAAGGAGAGGCATGTCACATATATGGGGTGCATCAACACATATTTGAGAAGTCAAGGATGTTCAATTCATTCCTAAGCTTGCAAAACCTTTTCTCATCAAGTGGCTTGGTGAAAATATTGGCAAGTTGATCATCGGTGCCCACACTCTCATTGCAAATGTCCACTTTTTGTTGATGATCTCTTTACAAAATGATGGCGGACATCTATATGCTTTGTTCTTAAATGTTGCACTGGGTTATTGGTGAGCTTCACGGCAATCTCATTGTCACATAGCAATGGCACTTGTTTGAACTTGATTCCAAAATCATTCAAAGTAGCCTTCATCTAAAGTATTTGAGCACAACAACTACCGGCCAAAATGTACTCCGCTTTGGTGGTAGAAAGTGCTACACCATTTTGCTTCTTTGATGACCAAGATACAAGTGATCTTTCCAATAATTGACATGTGCCCGATGTGCTCTTTCTCTTAACTTTGCATCCCGCATATTCAGAGTCCGAATATCCAATCAACACAAATCTAGCTCCTTTGAGATACCACAATAATCCAACATTTTGTGTATGTTTCAAGTACCTCAATATTCTCTTTGTTGCCTTCAAAGGACTTTGTCTTGGTGAGGCTTGAAATCTAGCACACATGCATACACCAAACATCACATCTGACCTTGATGCGGTCACATAGAGTAGGCTTCTAATCATAGACTGATACATCTTTTGATCCACCATGTTGCCACTAGCATCACTGTCGCAGAACCAACCAATTTATAAGAGTACAAGTACAATAGCAGCCCACAAGCAGTTGCACTATCATACTTGAGCCCATATAAACCTAGTAGTCTGTCGAGTACCATGATGGGTCTCGATAAATGATCCACTACAACCAAGATCATACATGATTCAACATACATGTCACATATTACATAAAGTTCACAGATACATTTCCATCATCAGAGTATGAAACAAAGTTATTACAATCCAAGTTTGATAGATAACAGCGGAAGCAAATTAAATTCGAAAGTAGCATTTACCAACATAGTTTAATACAGTGCCAACATATGTCATAGTCCACAAAAGCATATAGAGGGATTAGTAAAGAAGCCTGCCCAAGGCTTACTCCTCATCCACAGCGGGATAGAAGCAACTCTTGCAATACCCATGATATATTGTGCCATCTGCAACAATGGGAATGAAACCCTAAGTACAAGAAGGTACTCAACTAGACTTACCCATCGTGAACCTGAAATAAATTGACTCCAAGGATTATGCAAGGTTGTATAACTAGAGGTAGCTTGACAACAGTTGCATAAAAGCGATTAACTTAGTTATATAATTATAATTCTGTTATTAAGTTATTTATAACTATCCATCTCTAAATTAACAACTATCATGTGCTAAACATGTGGTATATCATTTTAAGAGCATACAATAGTAACCATAGCAGGTATAGTAATTCCATGTTTACTCAAACCATCATATTCCATAATACAATTACTACGATGTTGGGACTAGCCAAGTTTCTCACTATCCGATTGAGACAGCGATTCAAATCGATTTCAACCAGCTGGGAATTTATTCCTAACACAAACCTAGGCAGACCAGATCAATGGTCACCTTTGGTACAGCTCAAGTACATGTGTCGCGGGTTCGCCCAGCGCCGCACAATCTGGGACAACCAACTGCCAGGACGTTCAGGCCTAGCCTACCCTTGGGCTCACATCTGGCTTCCCCACACATCCTTACTACCATCCAGAGTGCGCACTTTGATAGAGCAGGGCCCGGCCTGAGTTGAGCTACTTGGCTTCATGGTTGGAACGAGTTATCTGGCCAGCTAAGTGATAGGCATGTGTTCAATCTTGTCAGAAGCACCAACAACGGTACGATCCTTAATCGGTATAGACAGAATCACATGAGTCAACATACCATAGATTCCATTCATCCTCCATTTACTTTTACCCCATGGTTCTTTTCCATGATAGCAAATATAGCCAACCGTGCTTTGGTATCCACCTATATCTCGCAGGTGACAGAAAATCACCCAACTTCTACCGGTCTAAGCAGGGCTAAGCATATATTCGATCTTGGACCTACACAAGGTTAAAGGGATATTTCTGGACAAGGAGATTATATGCATCAAGTGGTTCCAATCAACTCTTATAACCTATTGCATCAATCATAAGGGACTTGAATAATATTTTGTAAAACATTGGGAGACTTAGAATGCTCCGGGGCTTGCCTTTCAGAAAAGAAGTGGGGCGGTGGTTAGGGCACTCTGGAAGCTCTTCTGGGGTCTACTCCTCACCTTTGGGAGCTACGGCTTGAGGAATCTCTTGCTGGTCCCCTTCCTCTCCTTCGTTGAACTCCAGCAACTTTATCTCCTCTGTCGATCCTAGATGCATGAATATGGCATAAGATATTGCGAATGCATATATGCTGACAAGTATAGTATGATGACCCATGATGAATGCATTCTTGTAAGTATTCTTAATAGCATGGTGTTAAAGTAATAACAAGTGCATCGCATTTTACTGAGTATGTGCCTATCTCTCCTTGATTACTTAATCAAACACTTCAACAATTTATTTACTATACCACAAAATAGCAGCTACTTGTTTTAATCATAACTGAAGTTCTACTTATCCAAATGTTGTGATCTTGGACTTTCTGGAAATCTTATAAAATTATCCACAACTTTGTTATTAATAAGTTTTACAGCAAAGACCATTATCCATATGAAATCATCCACACAATCAAAACTATACATGCAGCCTTGTATTTGAATTATAAAGTGATAATTAGTTATTTGCATACAATCAATGGCTTCTATGCCATACCATTTACATCAACAGTTACTATGCATCATAAGAACCATAGAAAACATCATGGTTAATTACAATCTAATTATTTAAATACCTTTATTAATTTAATTAAATAATTAGGGTAAATAATAAACATACACCAAATCTACACAATAAATTCTCAGAAAATTAAATTAGACTCCTAATGCTCATAATATGCTACTGTGAAAATTTCATACCATTTGCGCATGTATAACATCCTATGCAAAAATGACAAGCTAGCAAGGGTTATTTTAGTGAAAATGAAAAACCCTATAGAAAAGTGTCAAGCAACAGATTATATATTTTTTCTAGCTTCACATTAGTGCCATACTACTGTACAAAAATTTATATTGCAATATTTTACATATTTTTATCCCTACAAATTTCCTTAGAAAATGCCAATTATTAATAAATAAATAGAAAGACCATATTTAAATTAAGTTTACAGCAAACTTATTATTTTTCCTAGCTAGAGCATGTCAATACAAAACCTACAAAATTGAAATCACAATTCTAGGAGTTTTCTAGCTCAAGATATCTATTTTACAAAATTATAAACATACAAAAAGCATTTATTTAAATGCATTTAAATCCCCTATAAAAACATCAAAAACTGTACATATCATATTTTTACAAAACACTACACTTCATAAGGAACACAACAAAATTTGGTTCACAAGATTTGGATCTCTACAACTCCACTTATCATTTTTCAAAGTTTGCATCAAATCCGAAAATGAATGAACTATCCTTCAGCAGTCACTGACAGGCGGGACCCGTAAGTCAGTTGACCCCACATGTCAGCGATGGCGAAAATAGAGGAACGCGCGGGACGGCACTATCTCGCCGGCGGTGACCTTTTCGGCGATGGCATCTAGACTACAGTGACCCCCACGCCCCTGCGCACACGATGGGGTAACTAGGTGGACGGATTAGTGAAGCTAAGCTTGACGGTGGCGGCCATGGCGGCGCGGCGGAGCGGGACGACGGCGATACACCGGCGGTGACCGTGACCACTCAAACTAGGGCTTGGCCAAGCATCTACAGGATATGGTGAACCTACTGTGCACTCAAACGTGGCACTCAGTGGTCGAAGTTGGCCGGACCACGGTGACGACCCACGGCGGCGGAACGCCGGCGAAGCCAAACACGGCACTGGGAGCCATACCATGCGTGGCTAGCGAGCAATTCAAGCATGGTGAGACTCTAGGATGATGGTGGAGTGGTTGCGGTGGTGGAGAAGTGAGGCGGGGCAAGCTTGGTGGCCAGAGAAGCGACGGCGGTGAGCTTAGCGCTGCGGCGGCTGCTGCGGGTGAGCAAAGGAGGCATAGAGCGAAATGAGAGTGTGGGGCATCACGGGAGAGCGCTGGGGAGGTTGAAGGCATGTTGTGGCTCAACGTGGCCTAGCTGATCAGACCAGCGGTGACACATGGTCTCATCGCCTCCACGCAGTGACCAAGCGCTGGCGTCGGTCGGCCACTGAAGGCCGAGCGAGTTGGCCATCAGCCGAACATGGCACGGGAGCCTTACCATGCGTAGCTAGTGAGCAATTCAAGTGCGGTGAGACTCTAGGATGATGGTGGAGTGGTTGCGGTGGTGGAGAAGCGAGGCGGGGCAAGCTTGGTGGTCGAGAAGCGACGACGGCGAGCTTGGCGCTGCGGCGGCTGCTGCGGGTGAGCAAAGGAGGAGGCATAGAGCGAAATGAGAGTGCAGGGCATCATGGGAGAGCACTGGGGGGGTTGAAGGCGCGCTATGGCTCAATGTGGCCTAGCTAATCAGACCAGCGGTGACACATGGTCTCATCGCCTCCACGTAGTGACCAAGCGCTGGCGTCGGTCGGCCACTGAAGGCCGAGCGAGTTGGCCATCAGAGCCCCGAGTCCGAGCCTGACGATGTGATTTGGAGGCGATCAAACACTTAATCGGTGAAGTATTAGCGCCAACAATCTAAATAAAAGTTATATCCCTTCATACCGTCTACAATTTCTATTAAAGGATTGAGTTCTAATTCTCAACCAAAACAGAGTAAAATCATCACCAATGCAGCTCGATGAAACTGTAAACCAAATAGGACTGAGAAAAATTTCTAAGTGTTGATAAACAGTGAAACCTTGATTCTTGTGAGCTAATTTCAAGCATGTTAGGAGCTAAACTAGTCTATGACCCAAAAATAAAAGCTGTTCCCTCATCAAATACTACAACTTTGCTTTTGTGACCACATCCATGCAAGGTCTCTATGACATAGTTCAAACTAGGTCAAACCTACTACATTCAAATGATGACTAACACTTGAACTATGACTTAGTGACCAAATTAGCCTTAGTCATGAATACCAAAGTTGTTCATTATGACATTCTAAACATATTCAAGCTATTCCTAAGGTCACACAATCATTTCATACATTGGTTACACATAAAGCTTTCTAGGTCAACACACATAGCATCACTTAAGGACTTGATTAGACAAAGTGATCTTCGTGAACAATGTTCCATTAGTCATCCTAAGTGTAGCTAAGATGTTTTAGTGACTCACATCAACCATTTACATGTATTCACTCATAATCATATGCATATATACAAAGAAACAAAAATAACAAATATGTTTCAATCACATGTTTCAAATGTAAAGCTTAAATATGAATGCTTGATGCTCATGCTCATGCAATGCAAGTCAAATTATGCAAGCCTAACACCTAGGGTGTTACAATCACTATCCAAGTTTTTATTTGTCCCCATATGTGTACTAATAGCCTTGGCATCTTCCATTCCAAACTTCTTGAGCATGTCTTTGATGTACTTGCCTTGACTCACAAATGTGCCATTCTTCATTTGCCTGTTTTGAAGACCAAGGAAGTAACTAAGCTCTCCAATCATGGACATCTCAAATTCATTAGCCATCATCATTTCAAACTTCTCACAAAAATCTTGATTGGTTGATCCAAATATGATGTCATCCACATAGATTTGCAATACAAACAAGTCTTTGCCAGTCTTCCTGGTGTGAGAGTGGTGTCAACCTTACCCATCTTGAATCCCTATCGCACCCAATTTTGCATAACAAAACCAAGTGCTCATATATGTGCGCCCAGGATGTCCAAACACACATATAATCTCAAATTGCAAAAATATCAAAGTAAAGTACTTTATTACATCGCATAATCTCATCACATAATTGTCACAAGTCTTGCTCGTCGGCAACATTATTACATAGAGTAGATAATTAAGCCTAGTATGCCATAGGGACTCCAATTGGGGGACATCTTCCTAGTAGTCCTGGACATCCTTTGGAAACTCTTCATATGTATTATCTGTTTACCCATCTGGGATTTTCATTAAATGTAAAACAAGTGTAAGCTCACCATGCTTAGCAAGTATATCAAAGGGCTCTATGAGGCTCAAAGGCTAGACACGGTTTGACTATGGTTAGCAATTTTAGTTGGTCAAATTTTAGCATCCTGAATCACTACTTTAGTGAACAAACCCAACCCAATTGGTAGTAATGAATAATCAAGATTATATCAATTTTCCAACCATCCATAGTAACCACTAATCATGAAGGATCCAGACCACTTGTATCTGTGAGCATGACTGTTATAATAGGTTAAATATTTTTGTAGAAATTGTACAACTTTACCCACTGAGCCGTGATTCCCAATGCCGGCGTTTGCAAAGCCCACATCACCTCTACCTAGCAAGTGTGGCAGGGTTTCACTACGTAACCCTTCGCTAGTCGCACTAACAGGTCATAGCTGCTAAGGTTTTAGCCATCTAGCCATATGTGACCCTCCTCTAGGAGTGCACTCGTGGTCGTGGCACGGTACACACCCTAGCAGGAAAAGAAACATACCAACTAGTGCCCCCATCTTGCCCTTATGGAAAGCTATAGATGAGCTAGTACAATCTAGTTAATATGTTAAAGTCAGAGCCATATGACACTCGGGGTTGTACGAAACCTCCTAGGTGTCCGCTTCAGGATTAAGTCCTTATGGAGAGGCACTAGAGCACTCAACCCAATACTCTTGCCCCAAATTGTTGCCTAAAAAGCTCCATTTTAACATATTGCATAATACCTTTAGTCATGTTTAACAATTATTTAATGTTGAGCACAGCAGCATCTATCCAAAATGCATCCCAAACCATAGGTATCAAGGATATGTGGCCCAATAGTTATCTTGGTAAAGTGCTTAAAGGTAATTCAAATTTAGACACATGCATGTATATAAATTGTAGAGTTCATAGGTACAAGGGACCTTTGCTACACTTGCCTTCCTTGAAGTTCTCCTGGTACTGCTGGTCTCCCAACTGGTCCTCAGTAACCTCGAACTGATCACCCTCTAAACGTGTTCCAATTCACTAATCAAGCATCCAATCCAATCATCACATGCATACAAATAGACTTCTATTAGAACAGTACCCCAACCAGTAGAAACATAGATTGAAAAGCTTATAGAGCTAATCTACATACTGATATGAACACATGAGCGAAAGAATCACTCTAATCGAACTTAAAACACAAAAGTTATGCATGAAATAAGTTTCAATGGCATTTCTATAAATAAACTGAACTCAAATTTGAATTTAAACTAATAAAATCTGAATTTAAATGAGTTATGGATGGCGTGCACTATTTTATAAAACTACAGGGGCTAAAGCGAATAAAAACAGGGTTAAAAAGAAACTGTTTTGAATAGAAATGGAGCGCGCATTGATTTCTAGAAAGTGGAAGGGTTTTTCTAAAAACAGGCGTGATCGGTCGGCTATTGACCGAGTTGCTGCTGACAGGGCACCACGTGGCTGCGCAGGATTGGTGTGGTGCACCACGTGCATGTGGACTGGTGCAGGTGAGGGTGTGGACCAAGCCCACGGCTCTTGCGGTGGACCTAGTTACGTAACCCGAAGGGGTATCTAATCTCGGCCATCTATTAAAAAATGGACAGTTTTGGTGCATCCGGGAAGCACAACCCGCCGGCGAATAAGCTGCCGCCGCGGCCAATGCCATGTCCAGCGGTGCGCCAAGCTCGACGGCGGACATCGCAACAATGATATTGGCCACGTCACTCCAAAATGAGGGCACCAAAATGTTGCGCACGGTCACACGAACTTAATACGACACAAAGCAAGGTGGAAATCCTCATCGGATGATGGCTCCACAGTGGCACCATGGCTGGTGGGCACTGAAAGTTGCCGATACAGCACTCTAGAGCACCAAACTCTAAATAGGATGGGCGAGGAGCATGAGCAGTATACACGTGAACTCGATGACAGGGTTCTCGACGTCCGGGAGGGCTCCAATGAGACCAGCGGCGTGCGGCGGTGAGCTAAAGAAAAGAAGGCCACTAGCGAGCATAATCTCATACAATCCGAGGCCAAAACAAGGAGTGGAGGGCACCTACGGTTCTAGAGGAGTATGGCGGAGCACCTAGGCACGACTGTGAGGACCAACAAGCACCGGAGAGGGCGAATTGGAGCGGTAGGGGTGCGAGCTTGAGCGGTGAATAGGAAAGGAAGAGAGGAAGGGCTCGGCTTGGGGTTTTATAGGCCAGCGAGGCATGGTAGAAAGGGAAAAGGGCATGGCGTCAATCATCCTAGCATCACCGTGGGTTTGAACACCTGCCCTTGATGGCTCGTTGCCTTGGCGGGTGAAGCCGCCATTGATGGTAGGCGCGCGACTGACGTGCGGGTCCCGATCGCTAGAGAAAATGGAGGGAGAGAGGGCGTAGGAGTGGGCGGCGAAGCGGGCCATGCAGCTAGGCTGATTGAGTGCATGGGAGAAAGGTCAGGTGTCCTCGGCTTGGGCCTGCTGCGTGTGACAGGAGGAGGGAAGGAGGTTGGTGCAGACTAGGCCACCAACGGCCCAAGGCCAAAACCGGATGTGGGGAAAGGAAAAAAAGTGTGGGCCAATTCTAGAGTTGGGCTAGATAGGAGAAAAAAGAAAGTTTTTTAAATAAAATCATTTTATATTTTTAGAGCTTTGAAAATTGATCAAATTCAAATGAAATTTAAATTCAACCTCAAACAACCTAGCCCTACACTTAACCAAAAATTGTATGCTTCGGAATGAATGCTACAAACATGTTTTTAAACCTTATAGTTAATTTTAATTAACCAAAATTTATTATTTGAACTAGGTTAAAATGCATATAAAATCAAATAAATGCTCAAATTTAATTACTAATTTGCAAATGAAATTTTAGGGTGTTACAAACCTACCCCCTTAAGAGGAAATCTCGTCCCTGAGATTCGGATGATTCAAAAAGATTAGGATAGTCAGATTTTAGATCATCCTCTCTTTCCCAGGTTGCCTCATCCACCGAATGTCTATTCCATTGAACCTTACGCATTCTTATAATCCTGCTCCTTGTGATTCTCTTAGCTGTTTCCAAAATTCTCACTGGATATTCTTTGTATGAGAGATCTAGTTCATCCAAAGGTAACTATTCCTCAGGTACTCTTAAACATTTCTTAAGCTATGATACATGGAAAACATCATGAACACCTGAGAGCTGTTCCGATAATTCTAGCTGGTAAGCAACTTCTCCTCTCTGGTTGATGATCTTGAAGGTTCCCATATACCTAGATGACAACTTTCCCTTAGTATGGAACCTCTTAACTCCTCTCATAGGTGAAACTTTGAGATAAACAAAATCACTAATCTTAAACACTAAATCCCTTCTTCTCGTGTCAGTATAGCTTTTCTGTCGAGACTATGCGACCTTCAAGTTTTGCCTTATTATTTGTACCTGTTTCTCCGCCTGTGGCAAAACTTCTAGTCCAAAGACTTGACTTTCCCCCATTTCATTCCAAAATAGTGGTGTCCTACACTTTCTACCATACAACACTTCAAATGGTGCCATCTTAAGACTTTTTTGGTAGCTATTATTATAAGAGAATTTAGCATAGGGCAAACTTTTATCCCAACTTGTCCCGTACTGTAGAGCACAAGCTCTCAGCATATCCTCTAAAATCTGATTTGTTCTCTTAGTCTGCCCATCTGTCTGAGGATGATAAGCTGAGATGTGAATTGTGTACCCCTATCTAAAACAATCTTCAACTTTGTGTCCATGGACTCATGCAACTTCTGTCAAAAATGAGATGTGAATTGTGTACCCCTATCTAAAACAATCTTCTTCGGTACTCCATGTAAACATACAATCCTTTCCATGTATAGCTCTGCCAACTTCGCACCAGAGTAAGTTGTGTTGACAGAAATGAAATGTGCTACTTTTGTCAGACAGTCTATGATCACCTAGATAGAGTCATATCCCCTCTATGTACGGGGTAATCCCACTATGAAATCCATTCCAACTTCCCATTTCCACTCAAGTATCTTCATAGGTTGTAGTTAACATGTTGGCCTCTGATGCTCTGCCTTTACTCTTTGGCACGTATCACATATGGCCACATGTTTAGCTACATCTCTTTTTAGTCTATACCACCAATATCTCTCTTTAAGATCAAGATACATTTTAGTACTGCCCTAGGTGTATAGAATAGGCCAAGTCATGAGCTTCCCTCAAAATAGACTCTCTAATAGACTTCACTTCTAGCACACAAATCATTTTACCAAACCATACTGTTCCATGATTATCCATGTAGAAACCTGGGGCTTTACCAATCACTATACGTTCAACAATATCTTTGATATTCTCATCATTCAACTATCCCTTACGAATCTCTCATTCTAAAGTAGGTTCTACCTCTAACTCCATAGTGTTAGCCACAATACCCAAATTCAGGTGTTCGAACTCCTCACACAACTCTCTAGGTAATTGAGTTGTATAGGCCATGTTAACATAACTCTTCCTGCTCAAAGCATCTGCTACAATGTTAGCTTTTCCCAAATGATAGTGTATCTCCAAATCATAATTCTTGATTAACTCTAGCCATCTGCGCAGCCTCAAATTCAGATCTGACTGAGTGAATATATACTTCAAACTCTTGTGATTAGTATAAATCTCACACTTATGACCAATTAGGTAATGCCTCCAAATCTTGAGAGCATGTACCACAGCTGCTAACTCTAGATCATGAGTCGAATAATTTAACTCATGTTTTCTCAGTTGTCTGGATGCATAGGCAACAACTATACCCCCTTGCATAAGAACGCGGCCTAGACCTTGCCGTGAGGTATCACAATAGATAGAGAAGCTTTTGGTAAGATAAGGTAAGACAAGCAGTGGGACAGAAGTCAGTCTCTTTTTCAACTCCTCAAAATTATCCTGACATTGCTTAGACCATACAAATTTGGCATTCTTCTCTAATAGAGTAGTCATAGGTTTGGCTAATTTAGAGAATCCCTCGATGAATCTCCTATAGTACCCAGCCATACCAAGGAAACTCTGAATCTCACTGACATCCTGAGGTGGCTTCCAACTCACCATATCTCTAACCTTCTTGGGATCTACTATTACTCCTCCATTAGAGATTATGTGACCAAGGAAAGATACTTCTTTTAGGTAGAATTCACATTTACTAAACTTAGCATAGAGCTGATGTTCTCTTAGCTTTTGCAATACTAGCCTCAAATGTCCCTCATGTTCTTCTTCATTCTTAGAGTAAACTAATATATCATCAATAAACACAATGACAAACTTGTCAAGGTACTCCATGAATACTTTGTTCATCAAATACATGAAGTAAGCAGGTGCATTTGTCAGACCAAAAGACATGACTGTGAACTCATATAATCCATATCGGGTCACAAAAGCGGTTTTGGGAATGTCCAAATGTCTTATTCTTAACTGATGGTATCCTAGATCGGAGGTCAATCTTGGAAAATACACAAGCTCCTTTCAACTGGTCAAACAGGTCATCGATTCTAGGTAGTGGATACTTGTTCTTAATTGTGACCTCATTAAGTGATCTGTAATCTATGCATATTCTTTGTGAACCATCTTTCTTCTCTACAAACAGTACTAGTGCATCCCAAGGTGAAGAACTAGGTTGGACATAACCCTTATCTAGCAGTTCCCTTATTTGTTTCTTAAGTTCTGCTAATTCATTCGCTCCCATTCTATAGGGTCTCTTAGCTATGGGTGCAGTTCCAGGTAAAAGTTCAATTATAAACTCAATATCTCATTTAGGTTGCATACCTAGGTAACTCCTCAGGGAAGACATCTAGATACTCATTTACTATCCATATATCCTCTATGGTTGTGCCCTTCAATTGATTAGCTCGACAAATTTCCAAGGCTAATTGTGTTGCTACATACTCAACTTTCTCTCTAGATGGAGTGGCTAGATTCATGGAACTGTTCCCTTAATTTATAACTGCCTTCTAGGACCTCAACCAATCCATACCCAAGATAACATCAATTCCAGATGAGTCTATGACTACAAGGTTGGCATGAAATTCTACCCCCCTTATGATGAGACTAGCAGCTAAGCATATCCAATTTGCTTTCATTTCACCTCCAGGTGAGTTTACTAACATGGGTTTCTTCATAACACATATGAGAATACCATGCTTCTTTATGAAAGTATATGCTATGAAGGAATGTGAAGCACTAGAATCGAAAAGAGCTATAGCTGAGTTTCAGTTGTCTGGAAACATACCAATCACCACATCTGGTGCCTCCTGAGCTGTCTCTGTGGTCACATGGTTGACCTTTCCACAAACATAGTTCTACTACATATTAGCCGTCTTCTTAGGACATCTGTTGGAGTAATGTCCTAGGTTCTCCACAGTTGAAACATCTATTGTCATTGACTGCATTTGGACACCTTTGGGGCACCATTCTTTGGTGGAGCATTGGGGACATTGTTCTTCATAGGAGCATTGTTAGTTCAGTGCTGGCAGCTGGATTGGTGCCTTATACTATTGCTGCTGTTGTTGTGCACGCTATGGTTGCTGGTTGCGGTTGATCAGACTGGACTGACCCTGATAGCGCTGCTGAGGATGAGTCTGTTGAGAATTGGTATGGAAGCCAGAATTGCTCCTAGATTGCTATCCCTGGAACTTCCTTTTCTTGTCCTCCATCTCACGGCTGCTTGTTGCCAATGAGCAAGGCTTTATCCACTAGTTGCTAAAAAGTAGCAAAGGTATGAGATAACAATTGGTACTGGAGGCCATCATTCAAACCTTCCATAAATAGTTCCTGCCTCTTGTCAGTCATCCTCCACTTCAGTTGGTGTGTACCATGACAATTGTATGAACTTGTTATGATACTCTGCAACAGACATGCTCCCCTGCTTGAGAGCCAAGAATTCCTTCTTCTTGAGTTTCATCAACCCAGCAGGCACATGATGAGAGCGGAAGGCACTACGATACTCTTGCCAAGTGATGGGTTTAGCTTCATTATGGCCAAAACAGAAAGAGTCCCACTAGTCAAGTGCAGCCCCTTGCAGCTGTCCAGAAGCATACAAAACCTTCTCTTTGTCACCACACTGTGCTAATCTCAAGTTGCCTCTCAATTGCACGCAACCAGTCATCAGCTTGGAGTGGGTCAGTGGAATGTTTGAAAATATGTCGATGTCCCTTCAGAAACTCTCCCCTCTTGTTCCTCACTTGAGGGGGTGCATTCCCATTCCCATTATTCTGCATGCTCTGAGCCATTTGTTGAAGCAATTGAGTTTGCATCATCATCAGTTGCTCCATAGTGATAGGGGGTGGCGGCGGCAAGTCCTCGCCTCCTTGGTTGTTCATCCTGGTGTTCACCATCTGTAGATACATCATATAAGTCTCATATGTCCAAAATATATATCCTTTAAGAGATAATGGCCTAATGAGGGTAGGTATCACAAGATCAAAGACAAGGGATATATATAGGGTATACAAGAAGATAATTGTTCTGAACTTTCCGGCGAGTTGGACAAACAGCAGTGCAGTAAAATGAGCATAACTCACTCTCTATTTATCATCTGAATGCAAATTTTACCTTTCTGGAAAGCTTATGAAATTCTCTAGAACTTTCATTTAGAACAAATTTTCGGATTGTAAGCGTTTAATCAGGCAAAAACAGATGACAAACAGTACTGCTACAAATTTTATGACAGCACAGAAACATCAACTTATAACAGCTGTCTCTCACAATTGGTAATAGGTATTGATGTGATTCTAGAGCCAAAAGAAAGATGTAGAAGTCTACTTATCTCCATAAAATTTTCATGACCATTGAACATCTAGAACATGAGATATGAATTGATAAAGGTGGACTGCTCAGAATGATACAGATTGGACAGCAAGATAAAAAGAAACCCAACTATTTATTCATATTTTCCTTAAGCCTTAATCTTAAACTAAATGACTGTGGACATGCCCACAAATCATCACAATCATGACAAAAATCTAAATCAAACATTATCCATCATGACAAAAATCCAACCACTCAAGTGACGATTGTTCAACCATTAAAAAGAAAAGAAACTAAACACACTCTCGCACATCTATGCACGTTTATTATATATTTTTGGGAAATCCTCCTATGGGTCGATGTTGGTGCTGGTGTTGGGGTCTCCAAAGCCTCCTCTTTTCCTTGGGGGCAATTCAATAGGAATATCTGGCGCTTCCACATTAGGACCTCCTTGCTGCTGCTTTAACGTAGCATTCTCAAGGGCAAGCTGCAGGTATGCCTTCCCCATGACATCTAGCTCATCCAAGGCTTGATCCAAGTCGGTGTTGGTCTGGGTCAAGCTCATCAGGGTAGGTCTAAGCCTATGGTTCTCCTCCTCAAGTGGTGCAGTGATGTTGTAGGTGGACTGGCCACTCCGACGGCGGGGAAGATAACGATCTTGCTTCCATTTGATGTCGTTGAAGTGGCGGTCGCGATTGACCACCAATGCCTATCGAGCAGTGTCCCGGATGGTGGCTGCATGTTGTGAGCCATGCTGTGATAGCATGGTGGATGTAGCGCACCCGACTCCCTTCATGGATGTACACCTCTGTCTCCCAGAAGCCGGTGTAGTCGGGGTGGGTACAATGCTCCAGTCCTGGTACTACATGGTGCACCTGGTGTGGTAGCGATGTACAAGGGAGAGAAGCTTTGGGTGGTAGTAGGCATCGCCCTGCAAATCATAGTGGATCTCCGCGGTCCACCACTTAGCCAATAGTGTGGCATGGTAGTCATCACCATCACCATCTCCACCATCTCCATCACCATCACCACCATCATCTCCACTATCACCACCATCTCCATCACCACCATCATTACCCCCATCATCAAAATCAGAGTTGTTAGAATCATCACCATCATCAAGGTCACCAGCTCCACCCTGACCCCCTGTTCATCTCCCTCCATGGACTCCTCCTTAGATTCTTCTATCTCTTTAGGCTCCTCATACATGGCCCCCTCTTCGGGCTCCTCATCCATAGGTTCATCCTCCATTATGTCCTCCAAAGGTTCTCCATGGGCACCTCCACAGGTGGTTCCTCCTGGGGCTCCTCCACCATGTTCCTCAATGCCTCCACTAGGTGTGGGGGAACATGCTTGCCAAGCGTGAACCTCGTCCTCCTTGTTGGCATCACAATGGTACGTTTGCGGGCTGTCAGCTTGGTGCGGGCCATCTATAAGATTGAAAAGGTTGAGTATTAGAATAAGATAATTTTTGCAACAGATAATAGACAGAATATAAGCAAAAAATTTTTATAGTAAATTAAAGGTAGAAAAATAAAGATAATGTGATCCTAAAAACATCCATTTCTAACTAGGTTGATCGTCCCATAGTCAGTTATAGCTTTGATACCAATTTGTTGCACCCAATTTTGCATAACAAAATGAAGTGCTCATATATGTGCGTCCAGGATGTCCAAACACACATATAATCTCAAATTGCAATAATATCAAAGTAAAGTACTTTATTACATCGCATAATCTCATCACATAATTGTCACAAGTCTTGCTTGTCGGCAATAATATTACATAGAGTAGATAATTAAGCCTAATATGCCACAGGGACTCCAACTAGGGGGACATCTTTCTAGTAGTCCTGGACATCTTCTGGAAACTCTTCATATGTATTATTTATTTACCCATCTGGGATTTTCAATGAATGTAAAACAAGTGTAAGGTCACCATGCTTAGCAAGTATATCAAAGGGATCTATGAGGCTCAAAGGCTAGACACGGTTTGACTGCGGTTAGCAATTTTAGTTGGTCAAATTTTAGCATCTTGAATCACTACTTTAGTGAATAAACCCAACCCAATTGGTAGTAATGAATAATCAAGATTATATCAATTCCCCAACCATCCATAGTAACCACTAATCATGAAGGATCTAGACCGCTTGTATCCGTGAGCACGGTTGTTATAATAGGTTAAATATTTCTGTAGAAATTGTACAACTTTACCCACCGAGCCGTGATTCCCAATGTCGGGGTTTGCAAAGCCCACATAGCCTCTACCTAGGAAGTGTGGCAGGGTTTCACTACATAACCCTTCGCTAGTCGCACTAACAGGTCATAACTGCTAAGGTTTCAGCCATCTAGCCATATGTGACCCTCCTCTAGGAGTGGTACTCATGGTCACTGGCACGGTACACACCCAAGCATATAAAGAAACATACCAACTAGTGCCCCCTCTTGCCCTTATAGAAAGCTACTGATGAGCTAGTACAATCTAGTTAACATGTTAAAGTCAGAGCCATATGACACTCGGGGTTGTACAAAACCTCCTGGGTGGCCGCTTTAGGATTAAGTCCTTATGGAGAGGCACTAGAGCACTCAACCCAGTACTCTAGCCCCCAAATTATTGCTAAAAAGATCCATTTTAACATATTGCATAATACATTTAGTCATGTTTAACAATTATTTAATGTTGAGCGCTGCAACTTCTATCCAAAATGCATCTCAAACCATTGGTATCAAGGATATGTGGTACAATAGTAATCTAGGTAAAGTCCTTAAAGGTAATTCAAATTTAGACACATGCATATATATGAATTGTAGAGTTCATAGGTACAAGAGGCCTTTGCTACACTTGCCTTCCTCAAAGTTCTCCTAGTACTGCTCGTCTCCCAACTGGTCCTCAGTAACCTCGAACTGATCACCATCTAAACATATTCCATTTCACCAATCAAGCATCCAATCCAATCATCACATCCATACAAATTGACTTCTATTAGAACAGTACACCAAACAGTACAAACATAGATTGAAAAGCTTATAGAACTAATCTACGTACTGCTATGAACACATGAGCGAAAGAATCACTCTAATCAGACTTAAAATGCAAAAGTTATGCATGAAATAAGTTTCAATGGCATTTCTATAAATAAACTGAACTCAAATTTGAATTTAAACTAATAAAATCTTAATTTAAATGAATTATGGATAGCGCGCACTATTTTCTAAAACTATAGGGGATAAAGCGAATAAAAATAGGGTTAAAAAGAAACTATTTTGAATAGAAATGGAGCGCGTGTTGATTTCTGGAAAGTGGAAGGGGTTTTCTAAAAACAGGCGTGACCGGTCGGCTATTGACCGAGTCCCTGCTGACCGGGCACCACAGTGGCATGGGATTGGTGCGGTGCACCACATGCACATGGACTGGTGCGGGTGAGGGTGTGGACCGAGCCCTCGGCTCTTGCGGTGGACCAGTTACGTAACCCGAAGAGGTATCTAATCTCGGCCATCTATTAAATAACGGACGATTCTGGTGCATCTGGGAAGCACGGGCCGACGGGGAATAAGCTGCCGTGGCCAACGCCATGGTCGGCGGTGAGCCGAGCTTGGCGGCGGACACCGCAACGATGATACCGGCCACGTCACTCCAAAATGAGGGCACCAAAATGTGGCACATGGTCACACGAACTCAATACAACACAAAGCAAGGCAGAAATTCTCATTGGGACGATGGCTCTGCGGTGGTGCCATGGCTGGCAGGCACTAGAACTTACTGATATGGCACTCTAGAGTACCAAACTCTAAATAGGATGGGTGGGGAGCATGAGGAGTATACCACGAACTGGATGACGGGGTTCTTGATGTTCGAGAGGGCTCCAATGAGACTGGCGGCGTGCGGCGGCAAGCTGAGGAAAAGAAGGCCGCCGGTGAGTGTAATCTCGTGCAATCTGAGGCCAAAACGAGGAGTGGAGGGAACCTAGGGTTCTGGTTGAGTACGGCGGAGCTCCTAGGCACGACTACGAGGACCAACAAGCACCGGAGCCGACGAATTGGAGGGGCAAGGGTGCGAGCTCGAGCGGTGAATGGGAAAGGAGGAGAGGAAGGGCTCGGCTTGGGGTTTTATAGGTGAGTGGGGCATGGTAGAAAGGGAAACAGGCATGGCATCAATCATCCCGACATCACCGCTGGTTTGAACTCCTGCTCTTGATGGCTCGTTGGCTCGGCGGGTGAAGCCGCCATTGATGGTAGGCGCACCATCACCGGCCGGCGAGGAAGGAAGGAGGAGGCGGGTGATTGATGTGCAGGTCCCGATCACTAGAGAAAAAGGAGGGAGAGAGGGCAGTGGGAGTGGGTTGTGCGGCTGGGCTGATTGAGTGCTTGGGAGAAAGGCCAGCGGCCTCGGCTTGGGCCTGCTGCGTGTGACAGGAGGAGGGAAGGAGGTGGGTGCGGGACTGGGCCACCAATGGCCCAAGGCAAAAACCGGATGTGGGGAAAGAAAAAAAAGCCTAATCCGGTTCTAGAGTTGGGCTAGGTAGGAGAAATAGAAAGTTTTTTTAAAAGAAAATCCTTTTATGTTTTAGAGCTTTGAAAATTGATCAAATTCAAATGAAATTTGAATTCAACCTCAAACAACCTAGCCCTACACTTAACCAAAAATAGTATGCTTCGGCATGAATGCAACAAATATGTTTTTAAACCTTATAGTTAATTTTAATTAACCAAAATTTATTATTTGACCTAGGTTAAAATGCATAGAAAATCAAATAAATGCTCAAATTTAATTACTAATTTGCAAATGCAATTTTAGGGCGTTACAATCCCTTAGAGAGTAGAAAGTCCCTCAACCTCTCATACAATGCTCTTGGTGCTTGCTTCAAACCATACAATGCCTTTCTTAGCTTGTAGACATGGTTGGGTTTCTTCTCATCTTCGAAACCAGGTGCTTGCTCAACATAAACCAACTCATTTATGTACCCATTCAAGAAGGCACTCTTCACATCTATTTGGTACAACTTGATGTTATGGGCACAAGCATAGGCTAACAAGATACTAATTGCTTCCAATCTTGCAACTAGGGGCATATGTTTCTCCAAAGTCAAGACCTTCAACATGTGTGTAACCTTGAGCCACTAATCTTGCTTTGTTCCTTACAACTATCCCATCTTGATCTTGCTTGTTCCAAAATACCCACTTGGTTCCAATCGTATTATGATCCTTAGGCCTCTCTACTAACTCCCATACTTGATTTCTTGTAAAGTTGTTTAGCTCTTCATGCATAGCATTGACCCAATCAACATCCTTCAAATCTTCATCTATCTTCTTTGGTTCAATTGATGATACAAATGAGAAATGCTCACAAAATGAAGCCAATCTTGATCTTGTTTGTACACCTTATGAAATATCTCCAGTTATAGAATCCAAAGAATGATTGTCAGGGACCCACCATGTTAATTTACCTAAATTGAGTGTCATCCACTTGACCAGCTCAATTCAAGCAAACCAACATCGGTGACTCCCCTAGAGATGCAACACATCTCCACTACCAGGACCCCTATTGAGTATCATACCATGATAGCCTCCACAAATGAAGATCACATCTCATCATCGTAGTACATAAATAAGCGGAAGACATATATTACAAGTCTTGATGAATATTATGATTTAATTATACAACATTGGACTAAAAGTAGTGTGAACCCAATGACCATCTTACCAAATACACATACACTAAGATATACACTCTTTCTAGTAATGGGTAGTCGCCTTGCCCATGGGCGTCACTACCATAGCTTGGACGGCTCTAGCCATTCACCCACTTTGCCACCAACAATGGGGTGAGATGGCCGCGAATGTCCTTTACCTGCAAAACAACTTAACGGCAGCACCGTGAGTACATTACTGTACTTGCAGGACATAATTCCAACATAAATATTTGGTGGATGCAAAGGGGATTAATAGACATTTGTATATTCGCATAAAAGCACATAAAGTTCAGTAAAAGAAATGATGTGTAATAATGAGTAACATAATTAAGTGATCAATATCGTAATGCGTCCCACAAACCAGTCTCATCTCCAGCACTACAATGGGTATAGAAGAAAGAACAACCGGTTCTGTCCCAAAGGACTTCAGGCTTTCAAGACTTTCTGCAGAGGGTACAACTGTACCCACATGGAGAACAGGATGAACCACCATACCCATGCCCGAGTAAGAGTTGCCATCACGTCTCCAACCTTTCCCTAATCTGGCCAAAATGTTCATGGAAGGTTTGACTGGTTCTTGGGTCAGGCTTCCACCATCTTCCTAGTTCCACAGGTCAGGCTTCCACCATCTTCCCAGCACCACCCTCTTGCCAGTTCAGCGGACAAACCTGGTCACAATCAGTTACTCGGCTTACCACCCCCATTTGTGATATGTGGTCTGTACGGGTGGTTACTCGGATTCACTATCCCAATGCGCGGTCCTTAACTACTCCACGAGCTACATCACTTGAGATCCTCACACTCACAGCGACCTACCCCTCGCACGAGCGAAATTACCAAAGTGGTATCTGAGTTTATAACCTTAATTGAAGTGAATCCTATCTAGATTAGGAAAGTAAGTCAAGTTGCATCCCCATTGAATTTAGTAGTCAATTATCCAAGTGTAGCATCCTACACGTGCGAGGATGAGTTCCCTTCTCACGCTCGACTTCTACCGTAGCTAAACAACTAAGCAATAAGCAATTAAGCATTCCCATTCCCGTTGTTTATATTAGAGGCTTCTAGTAGATTAATGAGTGACTCTAAGTGTATCATGAACAAGTTTTATAACCAAAGCTACATGTAATGCATAACTCATAATGAACTCGATAAGCATTCAAAATAGGGTGAATTATAACTCATCGGACACTCCGCCAAACTTGTTGGACCCTCCGGTGAATTATAATATGTTCTGATTAAGTGCAGACAGACAACATCAGTAGTTGACGGACCCTCCACCAGATGCAGCGAACCCTCCTGTCAACTGACTGACAGTGCACAACATAGCAACTCAAAATCCAAACTTACACCTGAGGTGCTTGCATGTGTCTGATATTATGCTATCGTGTCCCTAAAGTGCTTAGGAATAAATTTAACCAAGGGCTTGTGCTCATTGTGCAAAAAGGTAACATATCTCTAGTGTTGAATAAACATGTGAGACACAAAGTATATGCTTATGTAAATAAATACAATGAGATGATGCACCCAAACACATTTCATAAGAAGCACATGCTTAAAAGAAGCTAACAAAACAAGTTTCATGATTTTTGGAGTTCAAATGCATCTTCTATGAATTTTACAAGTTTGGGTTGTGCTGCTGTGAAACAGCGGATGGTCCACGAATTTGGGCGGACAATCTACCAGTGAAAACCTGTGCGCATGGGGCGTTTTGCTAGGACGAACACTAGCACCGACGGACAGTCCACGAAAACATCGGACCATCCGGTAAAACGACGAACAGCTTGGGTGTAAAAACGTTGGAGATGATTCTCCGGGACATCCGGGCTCCAAATCGAGTGTGGTTTGTTTCTATGGCTTACTAGTGATGTAGGAAAGCTTCTATAAGTACTAGATTTGCCATGCATGCAGTGTGTAAAGCTCGACCCCATCCATGGTGGTGGTGGCCATGGATGAGAGGTGAAGCTTTTGGGGAAGCTTGCTAGGGTTAGGGAGGTTTAAGATGGACGTCGTGGGAGTCTCAGCATGTCATGAGGAGCTCTAGCTGCAGCAGCTCACCTTGGAATGGCCCGGGGAAGGAGATCGAGCTTCGGGCTCCTCCATGGCTCGAGATTAAAGTAGACCTTGAGGTGGTCATCTCCTCTATCTCCAGCGAGGTTGAGGGCATGGTGGAGATGCAGCAGCTCGTTGCCGGTGTGCTTCAGCAGCAGGGGCAGCCTCCTTCCTCCTTCTCTTCTTTCTCTCCTTTGCCTTATGTGGTGGCCAACGTGAATGAATGGGGAGTGAGGGAGAGAGAGGGTGGAGGGCTGGTGTATGTGAGGGTGAGGTGGGATGACATGTGGGGCCATGGTTGGTGTGTGTGTGACACCACATCACAGTGCATGGGACAGGTGTTGACCAATTTGACAAACAGTCCGCTAGGGTGATGGACGATCCGGTGGCATGCCTGACAGAGGCTATCTATGCAAGGGTTTCGACAGACACTCCGCCATGACAGTGGACACTCAGTCAGTGTGCGGGTTGGCCACAATTACTTTAAGTCTATGAGGTGTCCTAACGGACGGTCCGGTGGTGATGACGGACTATCCACCAAAACAAGTAGTGCTCAGTTTTGGTTGGTCTAGGCACAAGTCAATTTCTAATTTGAATTAAAATACACATGATTCTCAACAAGTTCACAAGTAACATGCAAGATTTTTTATTATTGGAATTTTTAGCTGCACTATATGCTCGAGGTGCTTCTGAACAATTGTAACGTTTTTTGGGTCATTACATTGATCTCTTGCAATACTGGTTGGTTGGAGCACTTGAATTTGATTGCTTGCACTTGGTTGGTCATTTGGCTGAGATGATGAACTAGCCACTTGTAGATCTTGCACTTGAGCACCAATTGTACTAGCTTGATTTTTATCATGAGAACCACTAGCTTGCATATTTGAGTTAGAGAGCACTTGAATCTTATCATCATCAACATCAATTACCTCTCTAGGCCTTATATCACCAACATCCATGTTCTTCATAGCATTGACCAATTGAGTGCCTCTCACATCATCTAGATTCTCATCTTCTTCTTGGGAACCATTGGTTTCATCAAATTCAACATCATGAACCTCCTCAAGAGTACCATTTGCCAAATTCTAAACTCTATAAGCCTTGCTAGTAGTGGAGTATCCAAGTAAGAATCCCTCATCACACTTCTTCTCAAATTTGCTCAATCTAGTGCCTTTCTTCAATATGTAGCATTTACAACCAAAAACCCTGAAAGTATGCAATATTGGGCTTTCTACCATTCAAAATCTCATATGGGGCCTTTTGTATCATTGGGTGACAATAGAGTTGATTGCTACAATAGCAAGCTGTGTTGAATGCTTCAACCCAAAATGAATGACTAACATTGTACTCACTTAGCATTGATCTAGCTGAAAGCATCTAGGCCCCTAGTTGGGTTTTGGTGATTAATGACAATACATGATTACTATGACTAACGTGTGTTTTGCAGAGGCAATTAAGTTAGGTCATGGTGATGGTGATCAATTGGGCTATCATGGTGGTCATGCCCCTACGATGGAAATCATTTTGGTTTTCAAAGGATGGACGACAAGGTTATGGATGGACTAGTTCTAAGTGTCGTTTGGTGTTGAAGAGACACTTAGAGTAGTTTAGGACTTTGTTTTTCCTTTGGCCATACTATTAAGGGGGGTATGGATGGGTAGCTTGACCTAGGTGAGTCTAGTGGGTTAGGTGTGATGCACACTTGCTAAACCTAGCACTAGGTAGCTTCTAAAAAGGCCTTAGATCCATTGGAGCAAACTTCATTCACGTACGTTCGAAAGTTAGAAGTGAATGGAGGGTCAAATACTGACCGGACGTTGGCTTCGGTGTGACCGGACGCTGGTGCAGAGTCCGGTCAGTTCATTTGATCAAGGTATAGTCAGTCTAGAAGTGATTGGACGCTAAGAGGTGAATTGACCGAATGCTAAGGGCCAGCGTCTGGTCGACTCCAGTAAGGTTCTAGAGAGGGAAAATCAAAACCGGACGTGTCCAGTCACTATTTGATCACTGGAATTCGGGGTGAACTGACTGGCGCGTCCGGTCAACATGACCAGAGCGTCCGGTCACCCCACAGAGGCACATAACGGTTTGTTTTTTAGCCCATGTTATAAATACTTCCTCCATTCGTGTGTGGGGGTACTTTTGCTCATTTCAACAGCTGAGAAACACCTTTGAGAGTGCCAAGAAGAGCAAGGTCCTAGTGAGGTGATTGAGATTTGAGAATCCCAAAGAGAAGCCCTCATTAGTATGATCAAGAGTAGCAAAGTATGCATCCACCCTTCTCATTAGGCTTGTTGTGGTCAAGTGAGAGTTCGTGCTTGTTACTCTTGGTGATCGCCATCACCTAGACGGCTTGGTGGTGATTGGGAGCTTGGTGATCATCCAGCGGAGCTTGTGGATGACCCAACTCAAGTTGTGAGCGGTTGTGGGTGATTACTCACGATGGAGTGCCAAAAATCAACCTGTAGAGAGCACTTGATCCTTGCATGGATCAAGGGGGAGCTACACCCTTGCGCGGGTGCTCCAACGAGGACTAGTGGGGAGTGGCGACTCTCCGATACCTCGACAAAACATCGCTACGTTCCTCCTTCTCTTTACTTTGAGCATTTACTTTGAGCAATTCAATACTTGTTTTTACATTCATAGAATTGCCATGCTAGAGTAGGATTGGAACTGAGGTTGCAAGACTTTTTGTGCGGTAGAACATTAGAAACACTTTCTAGGCACAAGGGGTTAATTGGGCTAACCGTTGGATTTAATTATTGCAAAGAAATTTAGAATTAGCCCAATTCACCCCCCCCTCTTGGGCATCTTAATCCTTTCACTAGCCATGTCAATCAAAGTTCTATTCTTCCTCTCAACAAGGTCATTTGATTGTGGAGTGTATTTAGCCAAGAATTGATGTCTAATTCCAAACTCATCACACAACTCATCAATTCTAGTATTCTTGAACCCACTACCATTGTCACTTCTCACTCTCTTGATGGTTGTTTCAAACTCATTGTGAATTCTCTTGACAAATGATTTGAAGGTTGCAAGCACATCACTCTTGTCAACTAGAAAGAACACTCATATATATCTTGTATAATCATCCACTATCACAAAGCCATATTTATTGTGACTAATGCTAGTATATTATGTTGGTCCAAATAAATTCATGTGCAACAACTCAAATGCCTTAAATGTGCTCATGATGCTGTTCTTAGGATGTGTGTTACCAACTTGTTTCCCACCATGGTAAGAGCTACATAGCTTATTCTTCTCAAATACTACATCCTTTAAGTCCCTTAACCAAGTCATGCTTAATCAATCTATTCAATTGTTTCATTCTAACATGATCAAGCCTTCTATGCCATAACCAAACCATGCTAGACTTAGTGAACAAACATATCAATAATTGAGCTTCACTAGCATTGAAATCAACTAAGTATATATTCTCATATCTAAAGCCTTTGAAGATCAAGATAGAGCCATCTACACTTATGGTCTCTACATTATCCACACCAAAGATGCACTTGAAACCAAGATCACACAATTAATCTACCAACAATAGGTTGAAGTTCAAGCTCTCTACTAGTAGCACATTAGAAATGCTCATGTCACTGGATATAGCAATCTTACCAAGCCTTTTGACCTAGCCTTTGCCATTGTCACCAAATGTGATACTATCATAACCATCATTGTCATTGGTATTGAATGAATTGAATATTCTTGCATCACCGGTCATATGTTGTGTGCACCCACTATCAAACACCCAATGCCTTCCTCTAGCTTTATAATTGACCTACAAAAGAAGATCAATTCTTTTTAGGTACGCAAACTTTCTTGGGTCCTTGAAGGTTAGTTACTAAGCTCTTTGACAGCCAAATGACTTTCTTCTTTGAGCCCAACATGGATGTACCAATGAACTTAGCCTTCACACCATTGGCACCCTTTGTAAGCAAATAACAACATTCAAACTTATTTGAGGATACATTAGCGTTCTTGTTCTTGTTCTTGCATTCATGCTCTTTATGACCCACTTGCTTGTAACTATAGCAATACCAACAATTGTTCTTCACAAAACTAGTCTTGTGAGGAGCAAAGGCCGACTTGCCCTTATTGGGGGTGTAGTCCAACCCCTCTTTGTAGAGAGATGCTCTTTGGCTACCCAAGCACATAAGCAAGCGATCCTTACCACCATAGGCCTTGCCAAAGGTGTGAGTGAGCTCATGGACCTCCTTCTTGAGGGTCTCATTCTCAACCATTAGTGAGGCATCACAAGTGAAACCGTCACTAGTAGGTGAGGTAGTAGTGATAGTGCTATAAGAAGGGTTAGTGGGAGCAACAACAATAGGCTTGTAGAAAGATTCATCAAGAATATCACAAGTCAAGCCTATGTCACATGATACAACAACCTCATTCTTGCCTTTCTCAAGGAGAGAGGAGTGAGCTTTTTCAAGCTTGGAGTGAGCTTTGCTAAGCTTCTCATGGGCTTCCATTAGCCTCTCATGAGTAGCATTGGGCTCATCAAAGGCTTGCTCAAGAGATTTGCATTTCTTATGCAAATCTTTGCACTCCTTTCTCTTTACCTCAAGACACTCATGAGCTTGTTCCATCATGTCTATGAGGACCTTCTTTAAGCACTCTGCATCATCATCACTCTCACTATCGCACTCATCTTTGAATTGTACCTTAGTGGACTTAGCCATGAAGCATGATGGAGTGTCGAAGAGAGAAGGCTTGTTGTTGATGGCGATACTTACAAGTGCCTTCTTCTTGGATGTCTTCACATCATCACTAGAATCATCATCATCCAAAGAAGCATCACTATCCCAAGTCACCACATAAGATCCACCCTTCTTCTTCTTGAAGGACATCTTCTTCTCATTCTTTTCCTTCTTCCTTCTTCTCCTTCTTCTTCTCATCCTCTTCATTATCACTATTGTATGGACAATCAACCAAGATGTGATCCTTGCTCTTGCACCTAAAGCACCTTCTCACTTGATCCTTGTTCTTGTAGTTGTCTCTTCTCTTTGTTGCCTTGTAGCCCTTCTTCTTCATGAATTTGCCAAAGTTCTTCACAAAGAGAACCATGGATTCCATATCAAAGTCACTAGCTTCTTCATCATCATCACTTGATTCATCTTTCTTTGACTTGCCCTTGCTCTTGGATGATGTGGTAGCCTTGACTGCTACACTCTTCTTCTTCTTATCATCATCCTTCTTCTCATCTTGGTCAACCCCTCCCTTTCCACATGGTATGTCTCTTGTGTCATGACATCACCTAGTACTTGGTTAGGGGTTATGTCCTTCAATCCTCCTATTATGATGATCAACCGTAATATTTCAAACCTTGGAGGTAGGCACATCAAGAACCAGGTGGGAGACATCATCATCTTGCACTTTCTCAACCCAATGCCTTGAGATCATTGACAATCACTTGTAGCCTATGGAACATCTCTGAGATGCTCTCATCATGCTTCATCTTGAAGCTTGTCAACTTGTCCTTGAGGATGTACATCTTGGCGCTCTTGACCGCCGGTGTGCCCTCATAGGTCTCCTCCAATCTCTTTCACACTTCACTATCTCTATCAAGATCTTTGATTTGCTCAAACACCTTTGAATCAATTGCATTGTAGATGGTGTTGAGAGCCATAGTGTTGCATTGCTTGTTGGCTTGATCCTTTTCGATGAGGTCGATGGGATCAAGAATCACATAATCACTCTCGGTCACATCCCACACTCTATCATTGATTGAACCCAAATACATCTTCATCTTTCTCTTCCAATAGTCATAGCATGTACCATTAAAGTGTGGTGGTTTTCCCTCAACATGGTTGAACATAATTTGAGCCATCTTTTGACACCAAAGGTTGTGAAAGCCTTGATTAAATGGTAGAGCAAAGGGTTACTAACCTAAATGGCGAAATGCAATTTTGCTCTAGCACTACAAGGGCTTGCAAGCCACCTATACCACAATTCTAGTTCTTTACAATCTCTAGGCATGCACAAACGCTATGTCACTACTCTTACTCTAGTTGTGCTAGCTACTAACTAACAAGAGACTAACCAAGCTACTCAACTAGCTACCTTTACTCAAGCTACAATAAGTAGGAAATAAGGTAATACAAGGGAGAGAGGTAGGGTGATTATATCATCCGAGGCAAGCACTCAATCAATAAATATGAATACCAAAGAACTCTGAGAGAATACCAATGGAGACAATGAGACACATGATTTTTCTCCTGAGGTTCACGTGCTTGTCGGCACGTTAGTCCCCGTTCTATCGACCAAACACTTGGTGGTTCACGAGCTAATTGGCACCACACCAAGCCCACACTAGGGCGCCGCAAGAAACTACCCGAAGTGAGGGTAACTCAATGATAAGAGCAATTTACTAGAGTACCTTTTGGCTCTTCATTGGGAGAAGGTTAAGAGCCTACACAAATCACTGGGAGATGGCCATGAACAATCACCAACTCATGACAATGCTCCTTTGCTGCTCCAAGCCATCTAGGTGGTGGCAAGCACCAAGAGTAACAAGAGAACCCGTAGCTTCATAGAAGTGCCACTAGATGCGCCAACACGATGCAAATGCACTTGGATGCTCTCCCAACTCACTTGGATGAACAACAATCAAGAGAGATGAGTGGGAGTGGTGTTTCTCAGCTCAAAGGGATGTCAAGAATGTCAAATGGTCAAGAGAGACGCCCCAAGGCCAGCCATGGTCTATTTATAGACCCCCTCAAAATTCTAACCGTTATGCAGTTTGGGGGTGACCGGACCCTATGACCGGACTCTAATTAGAGTCAAGTCCTCACTACCAGGCAACGCCAATGCACCACGTCACCCCATTTCAAAACTAGTTGTTGCCACCCTTTCGCATTCCCATGCACAAGCATGACTGGATGCGCCTTTCAAATGTCTGGACTTGGCGCAACCCAGAGTCCGATCATTTCTAGAGAGCTCCCAGAGGACGAAAAATCATGACTGAATGCGTTAGGTCATACGTGATAGGACTGCGACGTAGAGTCCGGTCGCTATAGCTCAGTTCCACACACACCACAACGCCATGACCAGGCGCGGGAACGGTGTTCCAGCAGCGTCCGGTCGTGCCCTGCTGCCTAAGTCCAATTGCACGAACTCAAAAGGCACCCTCTCTACGCGTCATGACTGGACTCACCACTATGGGTCCAGTCACATTACGATGCTGGGTATGGTCAAGCCACAAAGGCTGGCCGAGACCAAGGGTTAGGGACTAGACTCGGACCCTTAGGGTCCGGTCACACCGAGACCCAGAGTTTGGTCACCCAAAACAGTCTCCTTTTCTTCTTCAAACACTTCACCCTTTTGCATGTGTGCTAACTCCAAGTATTCCAACATATGTGTACGTGAGTTAGCAACACTCCAAGTCAATTCCTAAGGGTTTGTTAGCTCACTAGGGTCCAATGCACATGCAATCGAGTTAGATCACCTAATGGCACTTGATAACCACATCAACTATGATTTCTCCCCTCTTGCTACTATGGCTATCTATCCTAAACACACTCACACCCTCTATGGTGTCTTGAGTACCAAAACAAAAACCTATTTGATACCTTTGCCTTGATCAACACTTGGTTTTTGTTTTTGTTTTTCTTCTTTTCCAAGTTGGAGCACTTGATCATCTCTTTTGGTCACCACCATCACCATGACCATCATCTAACTCCATCACTTGGTGTGTACCACCCTATTTCATATACAACACCTAATGACAAGGGTTAGTACACTAGGTTTCTTCAATTATCAAAAACCAAACTAGGGCTCTAGGGCTTTCACCATGGAAGTTATATGTAAATCCACGGAAGTTCCGCATAGATGGTTGAATCTTACAATTAAACGACTAGAGATCAGAGAAGAAAACCAGATTGAGTAAATTTCCTAGCTTCCTTATGGTTGCAGCTTCCTTTTGTGCCAAGCCCCTACAGCTGAAACAACCTATACGAGTAGGTCGGGTGGAAACCCTAGAAATGTAATTTAAATAAGAGAAAGGCACAAACTCAACAAGAGGTGAGATTAGAAATTTCACCCGAGGTTCAACTAGCCATAAAGGTTGGCCCACGTCCCCATTGTTGAGGGAGCCACAAAGGCTCAAAGTCTTCCAACTCCAACCTCTTCTCAAGCAAATTACAAAGATCGAGCTTGAGGTTTCCACTAATCTTCACAAGGGAAATACATACTTCACAATGCTCAACCACAACCGATTGGGAGCTCCCGGACAACCTATAGCCGTCGAGGAGCCCAAGCTCCAAGAGTAACGAACACAAATTGGAAGCTAGAGGGAGAACCAAGACTCTCAGTTGATTGCTCTTGCTCAAGGGCTCTCAAATCTTCTACCAATCTAATCTCTCAAGGGGGAAATCACCAATAACAAAAGGGAGACGTTGGATGGCCAACAATTGAGAAGAGAGAGAGAGAGAGAGAGAGAGAGAGAGAGAGAGAGAGAGAGAGAGATGTTCACGAGATGGGGAGGTGTCTGAAATGTGCAGGCGACCGTTGGCGAAGAAGAGAAGGAACTTCCGCAACGGGATGTAGAACTTCCGTGCTAACTCTCTCTCACTCGACACCAATGGTACAGATAAGTCACGGAACTTCCGCAACGGGACGCAGAACTTCTGTGCTCAACCACAGAAGTTTTGTGGTCAGACGTAAAACTTCCGCGTAGGCCAGAAAAGATAGGATAGGAGTGATGCTGGCATTCTTTTGGCTTTAGGGGTTTGAATCTTGAGATGAGAGCACATGATTCCCCAGAAGCTTGCATTTTCTGTCCCTCTTTATAGTACGATGCTTACTTTACTCAAATTCAAAATTATAAAATGAAAGTAAGCTTTGATTGAACCAAATGCCTCGTACAAAGAATGGTGGGGGGTTTCTCACGTGTTGTCTTTTAACCCTGTATATTTGTTACCTGTCCAAACTCGACGAATCTCATTAGTTCCTTAATTATATTGTCACCAATACACCAAAACCTATTTAGGGGCATAGATCTACTTTCATGCATACATACTGAATGTTCTTTGAAAGTGCCGTACATTTTAAGGAAGCTATTGCAGGCATCTCTTATATTGTATTTGCTGACAAACACTTGGAAAGCAGGGTATAATAAGATCGAAGCACATGCATACGGTAATAGTCATACATTTTTTCAAACAAAAACATGCCTCGATAAATTTAGAGCCTATTTGACATGGCTTCTTGCGGCTCTGACTCCTTCTACACCAATAATTATAGCAACATTGTTTATGAGAGCTATTTTTCTCTCCTCACGAAATGAACGTGGAGCTAGGAAAAACATATATTTTTTAATTTCTTTGGCTCTAACTTCTCTAATAATGTTGCACGGAGCTAGAGGGCAGAGGAACCTGGCCAAACATGGCGTTTTTTGGCCGCTACAGGCCTACAACAGCACTCCAAACTCACACTAGCAACAATAAGGGCACGTACACAGCGGTCGTCTTTTGCTCGTCTTGGTGATGGCCATTTTTCAGAAACCCCCAAGCTGAGCTGAGAGACGGGTGCTCCGTCGCCTCGCGAGGTGCCGGCCATGTCCCACGCTCCGATGCGGAACAGACGACCGTGGCTCTATTGTATGGCCTCGTCTCCAAGAAGCGACAGCACGCTCAGATCTCGTGCGAGCAGTAGCCGAGCGCGCGCGCAGCAGCAATAGATTTGGGCGCACGTGGGACTTTTCCGCGCCAAATCCTTCTCCACCTTCATATATCCCCACATCAATTTCTCCCAAATCCATCTCCACCTCGCATTCTCATCTCCGATTTGGGTTCACCCGAGATGTCCACGCCGGCCACAGCTAGGAAGAAGAAGGGATTGACACCGTCGGCGTTGGATGCGGTAGTGAAAGCCCCAAAATGGAAGTAAGCCTTGGCACATTTGCAAAGGATAAGAAGCTGGAGTTGTTATGGACGAACTTGGAGAAGAGAAACAGGGACCGGACCCTAGCTGCTAGGGTAGGACTTGTGTAAGAAAAATAGACCCTAGGCCCATTTACTTTGGATTTTGGTGTTTGATGACCAACACAATCAAATTGGACTAATAAATTTGGAAGTGTTTATTTTGTAGTCCAATAGGTTGCATGACAGACTTGGACCAAGATTGGAGCTCGAAGAAAAGGTTCAACACTCAAAGGAAGATATTAGAGGAAGTGTTGGAAGCATGAAAGAGAAGCAAGAAGTCCAAGACGCAAAGATGTCGAAGCCCGAATAAAACCAAGCGAAGAAACGAAAGCAGACAGTGGCTGAGTGGGCACCGCCCTAGGGGTAGCGATGCCACAAAGGATGGGCAACGGCTGCCGGAGAAGAGCGGGGCACCGAACGTGACTGTGTGCACTGCCCTGGTGAAAGGTCCTAATGGGTAGAGGGAGGTGAAATGGCTAGAGGGGGGAGCGAAGCAAGTTTTGCACTAGCTTTACACTTGTGTTATAAGCCACCTAACCAATTCTAATTCTATGATCTCTAGAGTACCAGACAAAGGCTAAGTCGCTAAAGCTACTACTAGTGAGCAACCTAAACAAGTAATTCAACTAATTACTTCTAGGCTACACTAGAGAGCTACTCTACTAGCTAGGCTACCTCTACACAAGATAACTCTACAACAGTAAATACAAGAGAGATAGAGGGATCGTTACCGAGCCGGACATGCGAAAAATCAATCACAATGAATATCAATTGACATAATGATTTTTCACCGAGGTTCACTTGCTTGCCGGCAAGCTAGTCCCCGTTGTGGCGAGTCACCCACTTAGAGGTTAACGCGCTAATAGGCATCACATGCCTAACCCGCAATCGGGTGCCGCATAATCAACACAAGATGGGGATCACACAAGCCACGAGCAATCCATTAGAGTACCTTTTGGCTCTCCACCAGGGAAAGGTCAAGAACCCCTCACAATCACCACGATCGGAGCCAGAGACAATCACCTTCCTTCGCTCGACGATCCTCGCTACACCAAGTCATCTATGTGGCAGCAACCACCAAGAGTAACAAGCAAAATCTATAGCGAAACACAATCACCAAGTGCCTCTAGATGCAATCACTCAAAGCAATGCACTTGGATGCTCTCCAATCACACCAAATGATGAACCAATCAATCTAGATGAGTGAAAGAGAAATGACTAGGCTCACAAGGTTGTATTCTCAATAGAAATGGCCAAGAGAGTGAGCACAAGCCGGCCATACGCCTTAAATGGGGAACCCCAACGAATAGAGCCGTTAGGCTCAAGTCATCACTGAATTCGGGGTGACCAGACCCGTCGATCAGAGTGACTGGACGCACACCACCCTACGTCCGGTCAATGATCATCGCCCATGTGTCCCTGCTTCAAACGAGAGCCGCTGGATCTCAACGGTCACTAACGCCCGCGCCAACGGTTAAGTCACGACCTGACGTAGGGCAGTATGACCGGACGCACCGATGAAGTGTCAGGTCACGCCCGTGCCCAAGTCCCTGCGCCACCGAAGAGCCATGATCGGACACGCCACTAAGACAACCGAACTCGCACAGACGCTGAGTCCGGTCACTTCCAGAAACTACCCCGAGAGGTATTTTTAGGATCGGACACGTTAGGTCAACGATGACCGGACACGCCCTAGCGTTCGCTCCTTTCTTCCTCACGAAAACTCTTGCGTCAGCGTCGATCGGACTCATGCTCACTGCGTCCGATCGTTCTCTTTCTTTAGCGTCCAGTCACAAGACTGACAGCGCGCCTCATTGCACAGCTGACCGGACACGTAGGTCCATGGTCCGGTCCTGCGTCCGATCATCTCCAGTGACCTCCTCGACTTCATCAATTTCTCCACCCTTACTCAAATGTGCTAACCACCAAGTGTATCATCTTGTGCACATGTGTTAGCATGTTTTCACAAACATTTTCAAGAGTGTTAGCACTCACTAGAATCTAAATGCATATGCAATGAATTAGAACATCTAGTGGCACTTTGATAACCGCATTTCGATAAGAGTTTCACCCCTCTTAATAGTACAACTATCTATCCTAAATGTGATCACACTTATTAAGTGCCTTGATCATCAAAACAAAATGGCCCTATGGATATCACCTTTGCCTTGAGCCTATTTTTGTTTCTCTTTCTTTTTTTCCAAGTCCGAAGCACTTAATCATCACCATGGCCTCCACCATCATCTTGATCATCATCATTTGCTCCACCACTTGGAATATGCTATCCTATCTCATATTCACTTAGAGCAAATGGGTTAGCACCTAGGGTTTCATCAATTCACCAAAATCAAACTAGAGCTTTCAATCTTCTCTTTTTTGGTAACTGATGACAACCTTTTCACAAAGATATAAATTGAAATTCATTTGAATCCATGTTGCTTGCCCAAACAATTTTACCATGTGTAAAGAATTTTTGGACAAGTTTCATAAACCCGAATCGGTAGCATTAGCTCCCCCTACATATGTGCTAAGAGTTTGGATAGAAGCTTGCATATATGCATGGATTATAGTTGTGAGAGAGTAATGTCTACCAAATGATGCTAATGTATAAGAGATGGACCTTTGAAGCGTGATACCAATCGGAGTGCACCAAATATACCATCCATAGCACCATTATTAGTTAGATATCACTGGCAGAACTAAATACCATGTGAGATCAATATTATTAGCATGGTTCTAGTACCACTTGTGGAAATGAATGCAAGTCATATATAACTATCATCCTATGCATGTCATTGTTTTATTTCATCAATCAAACCTTCAACTAGCACACACCACATAAGCAAACATATCAAATGCACATTCAAATGTGTCGATGCCATACCTCCGGATATCCTGACTACAGGATTTGTAAAACACCCGACTCTGGATCAGAAGAGACCCGACCAGGCGCGACGACCCTATTCAAGGAATAATATCTCCGGATTATGCTAAGACTCGAACTAGGGCACGACTACTTAGCTTGGGGGCAAGTTGATCATGGATATAAATAGCTAGCAATACCCCTATTGTAATCATCCAATAGCCCATCGGATATCTCATCGCCCATAGACATAGCTACATTGTAGTCGCAATCTCACTGAATACATGCAATACAAGATTAACAACTGGACTAAGGCTTTTACTCGCTTTCCGGGGGTTCGAACTAGTATAAATCTCGTGTTTCTACTATGATTGATCTTCGCACCAAGCGGGGTTCCCCAAGAACCAAATATCTAGCGGTAAAAAATATTTCCGTACTTTTCAGCTTGTTTTTTCAGTCGGAATAATATTTTTCTCTCAACAAATCAGCCGGAATAATGTTTCTTCTTATTTTTTCAGCAAAACGAACGGGGCAATTGACACAGGCACGCCAGGTAGGAGGCTCCTGCGCGAAGATCAATCATACCGATCATGGTCGCCCCTCGAAATCGTCCACGGCAGCCTTCATCGCCGAATTCGCCGTCGATACGCTGCGGCCTCGTCGTCATCGCTCTGGCATCGTCGACCCGTTGATTGTCCTGCGTCGGCTCATCGACTACCCACCGCGGCACTCATCGGCAGCATGCCACGGCTCTCTTCGCCCCCCAACGACATCCTTCGACAGCCAGTGACGAACTCGACGTCCCAGGGCGACACGAAGGTGTACCGGGTTTCAGGCTGCGGCGGAGGCACGTACCTACTACATGAAGTATATGCGTTTCATCTACTGCTTGGAAGCCTACCAAGGATGACATCTCATCTACAATACTAGCACGCAAGATAAGTATAAATAATCGGGATGGCTTGGTTGGCATCTACGTACACGCGTATATATCATTACTACTTCAAGCATGCACGTACGGAATATATTTCGAGCTGCTGATCTGTTTCTTTCGTGAATTGCCTCTGACCGTGCTCTGCTCGATGGCTTTCGTCAACGATTTAAAACGCGAGGACGGCTCGCCCAGCTACACATCAAGAAAACCGAGGAGTCTTGCTCGACCATGCAACTCGATCGAATCACGGCCGGTGACCAAGTCGGGAAAGGCGCCGCTGTACGAGCCAAGCCAGCAACATGCAAATCTACTTCAAATAACACGGACTTCAGCACGTAGCGAGCCGTCGAGCTATCAAGCGAGCCAGCCCGAGCCACAAGAGAGCCGCCCAAGCGATCAAGCGAGCCGTCAAATGAGCCGTCCGAGACGTCAAGTGAGCCGCATGAGTTGTAAGCGAGCCGTACGAGCAACGTCCACCTAGTCGGACATCGTGACACGCTGATTACTCCACTCGGCGTCGATCGAGTTAAGTCATATTATTTATTTTAATTAAAAATTTTATAATACATATATCTCTCTCGATATCTGCATGTGTCTACACAACTACTATTGGTAGGAGTCGACGACATCTCTCATCATCGTCGCCCTGAGGCGGCCCTCGTCGATGTTCCGTGTCATTTCGTCGTCATCATATTTTGATTTTCAATTCGTCATTCTGGGTGGCCTTCGTCATCAGCATACCGTGGCTCGTCAATTCATCATCCACAGCGAACGCGTCACTGAACCGGGTGTACGATGACAGCATCACTAGTAACGACTAATCGGACGCACCATCGACGGACTACTTCGGGCTAGCCATGCCGCTTCCGACAACGTCATCGACAAGTACAACTCGAGCAACGTCGGCAGGCATCCTCGGGGCAGTCATGATCAAATTCTCATCACGGCTCTCGACCGCCCGCCATCTCTCACCATGGAAGCACTCGACAACAATGGCACCAACATCCTATTGGACTAGCTAAGTTGTTTTCATAATTATTTTTATTATGTTATCTTCTGCTCTTACTTTCAACTAAGTTGGACCCCAACTTAAACAGAAAGTCAGGGCTACTGCACTTTGGTGCATTCCCGTTTTTTCTTTGCGATTTAAGTTCCTGCATAATGTGTCTATGTGAAGCTTTGTTAGCAACAACTTACACCACAACCCAATATTATACGGGTCACACCATCATATGGCTAGTGTCCTATGCATGGGGGGCTACGGTCAAGTGAACAAAATGCATAACACAAAGGGAAACAATATCAAGGAGAAAAGGCAACAACCCTTAAAACTACTCTAAGTACTTTTGTGACATATGTTCCATCTCTTATAGTGCTTGATCGTAAGAGAGTCCATTGTGCTTAACGAAGCACTCGATCTCGAACGAGTCCAAAGTACATCCTGATGTACACAATTATGCGAGGGTTCGAAGGCTCAACGGAGTTCTTGACCTCAAGTGATCGAAGTACTCATTAATTTCGAAGTGCCCATTATGCGTGGGTCCATTGTGCTTGACGGAGTGCTTGACCTCAAATGATCAAGGAACTCGTTAATATTTTCTAAAGTACCATCACAAGAGGCCCATTGTGCTTGGCGGAATTTTTGATCTCAAGTGATCAAAGTACTACAAACCAAGAAGTCACAAAGTACTCCTTCTATTTTTACCAAACCTGAATACAATGCTCGGGGGCTACCCCAAACATTTTGGCCCGAGTATGATGGCTGGAGATACAGAGTCACGATGCTTTCTAGTCGTTTATACAACCCTAATTATCATATTTACGAGTCAATTTGCTACTTTGCAGGTTACCTATTACTGTTAATCGGATCATGCCTGTCACCCTCTTATATTTCAGATAAGTTCTTTCAGTTTTTTCAATTTTCCTTCTTGTAATCTTTTGCTCTACTCTCTACTCGGTTACCTGCTAACCCGAATTGAGAGTCGGAGGCTACTACAATACTCATATCATATAACCAAAAGTTGTTGGACTAAAGCATATCAAGCTCTTTATCAAGTATGCTGGTTTCAAGGGACTAACGCATGGAAGACACCTCGAGTCTCGGTTGCTAACGCCCCGAACAAACTCTGCATACTACCAAAATAGCCTGAACAAGATAAGGGCACTTCGTTTGGTTATATCGATTAATTTCCATTCTTGCCAAAAATTAAAATAAGCAATTTTATTGTCTTATTTTTTGTTTAATATTTTTTCTCTATAGAACCCTTCAAGTAGTAATCCGGACTGGTCGTTTATTATTTTGTTTTAAGGATTTGAAACAGGATATATTCAGAAGCTCCATCTTCGACCCGAATTATAATCGGGGGTTCTATCGTTCATCCACCTGAACACATGTTCAGGCTTCAACACTGACGTCATCATCTGCTAAGCGACTTTAATGTTCAAAGTCTTCTACACGGAATACATAGTACGATGGACCGCTCAAGTTCCGAATACTATAAAATTCCCAAATATGACTTAATCATATTAGATAGCTAGCGGAAAATGCGGACAGTCACCACTGCGTTTATACAACCCACCAAAGCTGATCCGCCCAATCGCCGACCCGAGTGAAAGCAGACCAAGTGCATATCAACATGCAAGCTAAATATGCATGTACGAACACGCACGTGTACATGCACATGGTTTGAAAGATCTCTACGTATACAAATAGTATATACGCGCCACCGTTATGCCGACTTCATCGCTCGCCGATGACTTAGACAACTCCGATCGACTCGACATGCACACGCATCCTACTCTGACTCTATCGGGTATGTACCGGAGGCTAACTCGGTCAGGCATACACAGCAGTCCTATTCCGACTCGATCAATATATGCGTGATGGCTGCTCCGCATACGTATGCATCAAGCGAGCAAAGGCACGCAAGATGACGACAAGATCTCCATCATGAGAGATGCACGCAACCTCAAAGTCAGTTAGCAACTGGTCCGTGAACTACTCGGCTAGATGCTCCGACGCCGAGGTCCGACTGCTTTACTTGATCAACAACCTCTTACTCGGGCACGACGACCGAGGCGATGCTCGGGGGCTCCCAAGCCCAAGACGCCACGATCGCATGCCGACTCTTCCACTCAGCCCGGCTCGAGGCATTGACTCCTAGGCTTTTTGAGCTGCATCTGTACGGAATCCTACTCCGACTTGATCTGCACGATGATTGATTGCCACCATGTGCACCAACGTACAGCTGCCAAAATACCAATCGCGAGCCAAGATACATGCAAGCCATTAGCAAAGAGGAGAGTGTACGTGCATCTACATGGAAGTCGACTACAGAAAGCCAAGGCACTTGCAGGTGTACGTATACATCTCTTACGTATACATGGCCGAGTACATCGGTCAATCAAGCTGCCGAGCGAGCCATCCGAGCCGCAAGCGAGCCACGAAACAGGGCGTCCAGCCGCAAGTATGTGTTACACCGCATCCGTCTCCACGGATGCAACGGCTTGTTGACTCCTCTACTCGGCTATTGTTTCGACTTAGTCGGCACCACCGCGACTACGTTCGAGGACTTGGCCATTACCACTGCTAGAATGAAAACACAGGGCTGACGACCAGCTCCCGACTAAAAAAGCTCAATCGCAAAGCACCCAATTGTGAGGTGCCCGATCATGAGAAATTCTAAGGATAAATTTTCCTAGATCCAGAGTACCTAATCGCGAGGTACCTGATCACCGGAAATTTCAAGGTTAAATTATTTAAATTTAGAGAACAGGAATGCGAGCAGCCGATCTCAAGGTGCCCGATCACAAAGTTCCCGAATACCAAAATTTAATTACATAAGTCTCGATGACTACCAAATGTCCAATCTCAAAAGATCCGAAGGCATATTGCATCACTACCAGGGGATTGCATTGTTAAACAAGTTCATCTCTCAATGGCACAACTTTCTGACTTCCAATGATTGGGGTCTCCACTCGAGAATTGTTACTTAGAGTTCCCCGAGAACCAAGTGTAAAACACCCGGCTTAACAAGTCCCGAACATAAGCGAGCAATAAACTGTGTTGACAAGTCAAAACAGCGTGGGTATGGCAGTAGAACAAGCTCATCTCCCAACAGCGCACGTTTACATCTATTTGCACAGATTGGGTCTTAAGTCGCAACTATTTAATCAGGATACCTCTTGGTACCCAAAGTACAAACCACCCGACTAAGGCAATCCCGATTTCTTGCAGACAGTTAAGTTGCGTTTGACAAACAAGCTTGGGGCTTATTGTTGGTATTTCTAAATGCAATCACTAAGTATGGAGACAGAATCCATCCTCGGCAACGGCGCCAGAAATGCTTGTTGATATTTCTTAACGTCATCACTAATGATTAGCAATACCACTAAGTAATAGCCTTGATAGTTCTTTAGCAATTTTAGATATTTATCCACAAGCGCACGGAGCTATCATTGTAGCATTTCACCCGAAAGTATTCAGGGTATCGTTATTTATATTTTTCCAAAAGGAAGACATTTGATTAAGAGTCTAGTATGGAGATGAACGTAAATAATAATGCTTGCAAGTACACCATGTTTATAATAGGGGTAAGAACGTTGATTTCAAGATAATGGACACACATTTGGCATTCCTCAAAGGATAAAATAGAGAAGAAAGAATAAAAGAATAATCCTAGTCAAGCAGACGTTGGTTTAGTATAGTCATACAAAGATTAGTTAATGATCATACAAGTTACATAATTAGTCTTAGGGCTAAGTGTGAAGCAAGTCGGGAGGCCACCGAGTATTGGTCTGCCAGCAACCTCATGTGAAAATTTAGACTCCTACACCCCAGTCGAACGTAGGGGATTACAAGGGACAGACAAGGTTGTCACCACCTGCCGCCTACCCCTCAACCGTGGAAAAGGACAATGCATTCACCTGTCTCTCCATACCCAAGCACCACGCTTGCGTATACAGAAACTACCCAAATCCCCCTGGGTCCCCGACCCTACGGATCAACAGGTAAAGAATTTGGGCACACCTAATGGCACGATGAACCGCCACCTCAACTTTGCTCTAATTTTGGTTATATAAGTTATATGAGTGTTTAAGCATAAAGTTAAGTGTGCTACTTTCATGACACATAAATTATAGACTAGTTCATATATCAAGATTATAACACAATAACTATACTCTAGTTCATAAGTATGACTATTAATATCATATGAAAGCATAACTTTGGAAGAACTCATATCTCTATTCATACCCAAAGGTCTCTTCTTCCAAGGAGCCAAGCTCTCCAAGATAGCTTTGCCTTGCTCTAAAGCTACTAAAAAGTAAAGCTACTACTACTAGAGAGTGAGGTAGTGAGGTGATGCTCAAGTGAAGTGTGTTGAGAGAGGGAGGGGTACCCCTCTATTTATACAAGAGCAAGGCGGTGCTTCTGTCCATCTTTGGCGTGAAAGCATGGGATGCACCGCCTCAGCATGGGGGCATGCCACCGCTAGAGCAAGGCACGGCTAAGCAGCGCCGGCAGGGGGTCGCCCGCCCCTTGACCATGGCCACTCGCCACCGCATTCGTCTGGCAGGTAATGGGCTAGACATGGATCCCTGTTCCGTGGTGTTTTGCCTAGTTTGCACAAAGTTGATGAGCGTCTCCCTTGTTCCTTTGCGCAAATCAGTGTCGAAAAGCACCTTTCGGTGAATTATTCCATGTATTTGTGTTTGTGACCTGCAAAATAACATTCTTCAAATACATGTGGAACTTGGTTAGTAGTAAATACATATGTGGTCAAGATTGCTTATTTCTTCTCTTTTTGTGTCTTAATTGGTGGTCGGATTTGATCGGTAATGACCGCCAATAGGATCCCCCAAGCTTAACCTTTGCTCATCCCAAGCAAATTGCTAAGTTATTGGTTGTTGATCAGGAGTTGCTACAATACTGAATATAATTCACAAGTGCCATGCTTATAATAAAGTATTCTTCCTCAATTTAAATAAGTTGGCATTATGTCCACCCTTTTAACTTAATCCCAATGGGGCTTATTGCTTTTCCAAGTCTTAGGTAGTTGCAAGATAGAACTATTTTAACTGAATTACCAATCATTCATTCTTTGATCAACCTTCTATCTAGAGGTTTTATGAGTTTTGCAAAATAAAATGTAAGTTCCTCAAACGATTCACTTAATTGCTCCATGTGTATGGTCCTCACCAAGGCATTTGATTGTTTTGCCTTCTTTTCATCCTATCTCTAAAAGGCTTTGAGTGGAGTTGTAGGTAGGTAAGAATGAGAGGCATACTTACATCACATATATTGCTAAGTCAAAAACCGAATCCAAGGAGATGCAAGTCATACACTTTGATCAAGATGTGCAAGTGTGTGAAATATTTTCCTATTCCTAATATTTTTGGTACTCCTTTGATCATGGTTTTCTCTCTTTTGATTAATTGCCTTGGAAGTATGGGCTATATGTCTCTCTTCTTCTTCTATCAATACTTTGGAACCTTCATGTGTTCTGTTTTTTTTCTTTTCTTTTGCTATTTTGAGAGCCTCACATGTCTCTTTTTTTAGCATAGCCCCATACTTCTTTTTGTCATATGAAAACTTTGGAGAGAAAGACTCATGACAAATGAATGGAGTTTTTATTTTAGGTGGACAGAAAACATGTTTTTGCGTAACTCTTAGTGTAAGAGTTAGCATTTTTATATGTGGGTGTTCATGAATCTTGATCATGAATGCATGACGATAACCTCTACAAGGGTCACAACAATTTGACAAAACTCAATGTGAATATAAGTAGCATATGACTAAGGTTTGCATTTGAATCATGTCATAAGGCCGTGGTAGGAATTCATAACCATTGAGAAACTTTTGATTTTAGCATTTTTAAAATGAAAACTCCATATGTCAAGTTTCTCTTAGAATAAAGTCATAGCATATTCTATTTACCATATCATAACTTGAAATGACATAGAAAAGGATCATGCTTTTGCAGCCCACAAGTTTCAGTTTTTTTAGGATGAGACATTTGAGCCAACAAACTTAAATCTTGGGGAATACTAAGTTACAACCTAGGCACAGATAAATTTTAGACAGAGTAACTATTTATCATTTCAACATTGGAGAAACTAAACATTCTTAAATCACATATGTGAAGTAGAATAAATATTTTTTTATTGTTTTATCATATTTCATTTTTTATATGCAATAATAATTATAGAAAATTGCAAGAGTGTAAAACATAACTTACCTTGGGTAGGGGGTCCTCCCACACGCTAGCCTGTGGCCTATGGTGTGGTTTGCAAGGGATGTCCGATGCCATGGCTAATTTATGATTTGTGATTTTTATTTTATTAAGGTTCACCGAAAGGTTTGACCTTGTCTCTGTTTGAAACCTACCCTCATGGATCTTATACATTTCTGCAGGGGTTAGTCTTATATAACCAACCAATATCTATACTTAGCAGTTTTAGTTCAATGATCAAACTAGATATCATAGTTTATTTGATCAAGGTAGGCTAATTAACTTAAGCACCATGCTTAATTTAAAAAAGCTATGAAAGTATGATCATACAATAATCGTACCCTGAACCAAAACATACCTGTGTAGAGCATGGAAGGAAAACAATAATCATCCAACGGAGGTGAAAAACATTGAATGGTGAACAAATAGAGCCTTAAGCTTTTATTTCTTTTATTTTTTTATGCAAGGTGACAAAAAGTGGTGAGAGTGCAAGATACATGTTACCTTGTGGAGGTCCTCCCCCAAGCTTGCTCAAAGCCTATGGTGAGGTTGTACCCCTGTCCTTTTTTTGGCTTTTTCTACATGGTTAGGATATGGTAGATCATGAATGGACTTATCATCCCTCGTGGTTACCGCATTTGACATTTTCAAATGAAATCTCGGGTTGCCCCTAGGATATTTTCAAAATCATTTGCAGGAAGTGTGGTAGCAATTTGAGCTAGATGAGTTAAAAATTATTAAAGCTCAATTGATTTTTGAAGGAAAAGGTTAAGCCTTCTAAATTTGAATTAATGTTTTCCAAAATTTTATCATCAGAGGCAAGTCTCTTTATTAGATTTTCGTTAATTTTAGCTTGGCCTAACACTAAGTCTTTTAGGGAAGGTTAATCTGCAAAGTTTGAATTGCAAACAGAGTTACCTAGTCTGATATTTTGGGCGCGACTGATTCCACCCTGGACCTCCTTGTGGATGAAACCCATTGTTGTTGTTCATTGCATCTTCAAGGGTCTCAGGGTAATCGTTCTCCCGAATGTCCGATATTGCCACAGACTTCGCATGTCATATGCGAGTCTATGGCCTAGGATGGTGCCCTTCATTGCTTTTATATTGGGCATGTCTTTCTAGACTCTTCATGAGAAGATCCATTTTGTGGCAAGCATATCCGTCTCCTTCACGTTATGCATGCCATTTTGTAGTTTTGCTTTCTGTCTCCCCCAACTTTGATTTTACACCATTTTCTCGATGAGAGCCGTAGCTCCATCAATGGTTAGGGAAAGAAAAGCACCTCCAGCAGCGTAAATGTGCCCCCTAGACATGAGTATTAACCCATCATAAAAATTTTGGAGCACTAACCATGTGTCAATCCCGTGGTGCTGGCATGCTTAGATGTAGTCCTGTAGCCTCTCCCAAGCCTCGTGAATGGATTCCGTGGTGCTTTGCTGGAAGTTGGAAATTCATCCCCTCAGGGTATTGGTTTTTGCCCATGGGGAACAAATTAGCGAGGAACGCTGTGGAACATTTGTCCCACGTTTTGACAGCTTCCCGTTCTTTGTAGAACCACTATTTCGCCTTCCCCGAGAGGGAGAAGGGAAACAAGCGGAGCTTGATGCTCTCAGGTGCGATGTCCTTGATGATGACCGTATCGCACAATTCGAGGAAGTGTTGGAGATGCGCGTTTGCGTCCTCGCTTGGCAAACCGTGGAATTGGTTTGCCTGCACCATCATGATGAGGCCAGTACGGAGCTCGAAGTTCCCATACCCAATGTTGACAGCGGGCCCAACGGGCACTGTTGGCAACAAGCGGGGGTGGAGTAGTCGCGGAGGGTCTTGGCCATGATTGGAGTAGTGGATGGTGCGGGGGTGACTAGTTCGACTGTCGAAAGAGTAGCAGAAGAAGCAGTAGCACTGAGACCATTTCTTCCTTAGGAGTGCCTCTGGATTTTCAGATGTAGTTTTCCGGTAGTTTGTAACCGGTCATACACTATCATGTTTTTATCCACAATAGGAGAAAACAAGCAAAGTTAGCCTGCATAAACAATGGCTACCTTACATGCATATTATCATGAATATGTCCTACTAGATTCTTTAATCAATATGCCTTCCCCGGCAACGGTGCTAGAAATGCTTGTTGGCATTTCTAAACGCAATCATCAAGTATGGAGATAGAATCCATCACTGGCAACGGCGCCAGAAATGCTTGTTGGTATTTCTTAGCGTCATCACTAATGATTAGCAATTCCACTAAGTAATAGACTTGATAGTTCCTTAACAATTTTATATATTTATCCGCAAGCACACGGAGCTATCATTGTAGCATTTCACCCAAAAGTCTTTAGGGTATCGTTATTTATATTTTCCCAAAGGAAGGCATTTGATTAAGAGTCTAGTATGGATATGAACGTGAATAATAATGCTTGCAAGTACACCAATGTTTATAATAGGGGTAAGAATGGTGATTTCAAGATAGTGGACACACACTTGGTATTCATCAAAGGATAAAATAGAGAAGAAAGAATAAAATAATAATCCTAGTCAAGCAGGCATTGGTCTAGTATAATCATACAAAGATTAGTTAATGATCATATAAGTTACATAATTAGTGTTAGGCCTAAGTGTGAAGCAAGTGGGGAGGCCATCGAGTACTAGGTCTGTTAGCAACCTCATGTGATAATTTAGACTCCTACACCCCAGTCGAACAGTGGGGGATTACAAGGGACGGACAGGGCTGTCACCACCTACCGCCTACCCCTCAACCGTGGAAAGAGACAATGCATTTGCTGTCTCTCCATACCCAAGCACCACGCTTGCAGTATATAGAAACTACCCAAATCCCCCGGGTCCTTGACCCTACAGATCGACAGGTAAAGAACTTGGGCACACCTAATAGGACGATGAACCGCCACCTCAACTTTGCTCTAATTCCGATTATATAAGTTATATGAGTGTTTAGGCATAAAGTTAAGTGTGCTACTTTTATGACACATAAACTATATACTAGTTCATATATTAAGATTATAACACAATAACTATACTCTCGTTCATAAGTATGACTATAAATATCATATGAGAGCATAACTTTGGAAGAACTCATTTCTCTATTCATACCCAAAGGTCTCTTCTTCCCAGGAGACAAGCTATCCAAGGTAGCTTTGTCTTACTGTAAAGCTACTAAAAAGTAAAGCTACTACTACTAGAGAGTGAGGTGTGTGAGGTGATGCTCAAGTAAAGTGTGTTGAGAGAGGGAGGTGTACCCTGTTGACGGTAGTTATCTTGAAATAATGCATGAAAATAATCACCAACATAGACTTAGGGTTTTAAACTAACAATTTTCATGAGTTTTGGTGAATCTATCTTTTCAGCAGGGTTATTTCAGAAAACCATCAAGGGGGATCAAAACGTCAAATTAAATCATGCTTATCCGCAATGAAATTAACTCCAAAAGGTTCCAGAGGACTCTAGAAGCCACATCACTGAAGCAGAGGGTAGAAGGCTATCAGGTGGGGCCTGGCTAGCCCCACCTATAGGCCGCCCAACCCCCTAGGTCCACCTGTTAGCCTCCTGCTTCGAACGTCGGTTCCTCCACCGCCTCCTAGGATGCATCTACGTCGTTTATTCAAGTCGGTTTGATCTGAGGGCTCAGGATTGATGCTCCGGCCTATATAATTAGCCCCTACCCCCCTCCATCCGCATGCTGCCATAAGTTAAGATTAGACCAGAAATTAGGGTTTCTAGAGAGAAGAGAATAGAGCTCCAATTCTTCAAGTTTCTAGTATAGGCTAGCTAGTAAGGTTCAAGTAGAGTGTGGGCTATTGCTCAGGATTCTAGATCTGCCGTCTGGAGACTGGTATAGCCATTGTATCTCTAAATTTTTGACTTTATGCTACTTCAATATTATGTTGCTATTTCATTGTGTTCCTAGTTTACTCTAGATATATGCTTGATATAGTTATGATTGATGATGAATTTATGCATATGTTCGCAAAGCTCTTAGCTTAGTACTCGAGTGAGTTAAGTGGCTGACACTATATAAGCATGTGCTTAGATATTGTTTGTTTGCGGGATGCATTCTACACTCTAGGTCATGTGGTAGATCACGGATGTGACACTCCCATTGAGTCCTTTATAGTCCACTCCCCGTTTGTAGAGCAAGTAGAACGCGGTTGCGAAGGGAGACAAGCTTTATTCTTGATCTTCCTTAGTAATGTTCCTTATGCATAGATCCAAAGTTAGTTATACTATATATGAGAGTGTATATACTTGGGTGTACAAAAGACTTAGTGAATTGGGAATGACTTAGGAATCTTTTGCTCTTAACGAATCTCTTGCTTAGCCAGTATTACATTTTATGAGTCTCTATTTCTATCTCTGAAATACCATTAATACCTTAGACTTACCATTTATTTAACCCTTGACATACCCTTGCCATAGCATGAGAGTGATTTTATCATAAGTATATATATTTGTCAATATCTCTATGCCAACATAATTCCATAGCTCCTCACTGTGGATAAAATATAAATAATGATACCTAGTATACTCCTAGGTGAAATGTTGCAATGGTATATTATCTATGCGCTTGCGGATACTTTAATATATATATATATATATAATTTTCTCTAAAGTTTACAAGTGTCATTAATAATTACCAACCACCCATTTCTAGCATTATGCTAGGGATGATAACCTAGTAAAGAGTGATGCTAAGAAATGTCAACAAGCATTTCAGGCACCGTTGCCGGGTAGGGGCACATGGCTAGGAGAATTGAATAAATAAATACTTATTGATGAAATCATAACCTCTACTTTAGTAGGCTTACCCTTGTTTGTCTTTGTTCATATCTTATACAGGGTATTGCAGGATTGGTTGTGATTCACCAAATCTGCATCAAACATAATCAAATCAATCAAGAGGAAGCTCAACACCAGTTCCTGAAGCCAAGGTTGAGAAGACTCTGCGTGAAATCTTTGCTCCAAGCACTGAGAACATTCACACTGGACCAACATTCAAAACCAATAACCTTGAGTTTGAGCTCAAGCCAAGCCTCATCAACATTGTGCAAGCTACCCCATTCAGTGGAAAGGCACATGAAGATACTAGTGCTCACCTTCAGAATTTTCTGGAGATTAGAAGCATCGATTGTGATCAAGGACATTGCTTAAGACATCATACTACTCTGCTTGTTTCCATTCTCACTAGTGGGAAGAGTGAAGTAGTGGTTCTACATCAACAAAGATCACATCAACACATGGGCAAAGTGTTCAAAGGCCTTTCTAGAAAAGTTCTTCCCTATAGGAAAGACCAATGCCTTAAGAGGAAAGATTTCAAACTTCCAACAGTAGAAAGGAGAAACCATTCTAGAAGCATGGAAACATTTCCAAGAATACATTTCCGATTGTCCTCATCATGGGATGGAAGATTGGTTGCTCATGCAAAGTTTCTACCATGGATTAACTCCAAAAGCTCTTGACCAACTCGATGTCGCTGCCGGAGGATCATTTATGTCACTCACCCGTTGGAAAAGATGAAACTCTTATGGAAAAGATAGCCTCTAATCAAGGTTGGTCATCATGCAACATTCAATTATGCAATAAGAGCGAAGGAGTACTAGAAGAGGTGTGTGCACTATCAACCAAGATGGACATACTGTTAAATTGGCTTGAACAGCGAGCCAATTACAAGAAAGATCAGTCAGGCCATTCAAGATGCATTCAATGCTCAAAACACATGTGGAGAATACTTAGGGGTAGAATTCCCTAAATATCAGGAGGATGCAAACATCGTCAACAATTCTGCTCCACAATAATAGAGACAAGGGTGGAATCAACTACAATGGTCGACTTACCAAGGTAAGTACCTACGTGATTACTATAATACTCCTAAGCAACCATCCTTGAGAGACTTGATCTTAGAACAAGCCATGATTAATGAGAATATTTCTGAAAAGCTTGCTTTTAATGATAAGGTCCAAGAAAACATAAATACTAAAATGGATAGTTTTTCTTCTGCCATAAAAGACAAACTTAGCTATAATAAAAAGATAGAATCACAATTAGCCCAGTTGGCGGCTACTCTACCTTTTGCCACCAACCTTGAGAAGGTAAACGCCATAACCACAAGAGATGGCAAGTCTACTCGTGATCCACCATATCCGACAAGGACAGGTAAGACACCAGTGGTAGTGTAGGAAGAGGAGAAGAGAACCGATGAAGTTGAAGAAGTTGGGCCACAAGAGCAAGAGTTACAACAAGATTTTCATGACATGACCTTCCTAACAGTTTCCACGTAGAAATCAGAAAGCCAAAATGGATGAGTAGTTTGCTACCTACCTACGCGAAGTACCTCAGAGACATCCTCAACAACAAGAGACCACTGCCTACCACTAAAGTAATCAAGTTAACGAAGGAGTGTAGTGTGGCCATCCTAAACACTTCACCTGTCAAGAAGAAGGATCCAAGATGTCCCACTATCGATTGTTCGATCGGGAGTCAAAACTTTGAGAATGCATTATGCGATCTTGGAGCAAGTGTCAGTGTCATGCCCAAAATCATCTTTGACAAGCTAAACTATTCAACAGTCACACCAACATCAATGTTCTTGCAACTAGCTGACCAATTGGTTCGCTACCCTATAGGAATCACTGAAAACATTCCAGTAAAAATACAAAACTTTTTCGTTCCCATAGATTTTGTAGTACATGACATGCAGGAAGACATGAAGACAACCCTCATTCTTGGGAGACCCTTCCTGAGCACTACAAATGCTCACATTGATGTTGGAGCTGGAGAAATAAAATTCGATATCAATGGGAAGGAAGAGCGATTCGCCTTCAAGCCAAGACCTAGAACAATGCTCTAATTTAGAGTGGCATGAAAAGCAAGTACAACCATTAAGGTCTCCATCTCTAGGACCGACTGATGCAACCAGGAGAATAAACTCGAATAGAGAAGTCTGGTTCGGTGGACTCAAAATTCCTGAACCCTCGCCAGGTGGTAACTCGGTAGTCATCCATATTTACTTTTTCATATTGCATTAATCATTTTATCTTATCATATTCACTTTTCAACACCTGCATCATGAAACAAAAATTCTCATCATGGCACTATAAAAATTTAAGCCCCATATAAATAATTTTATGGAGTAAAAACCTGTAAGAAATATTTACCGTGGAGGCATAAAAATTAAAAATACCATCATTCATCTTCTTATATTTCATAGTATCATACAATATTTTTGCATTGCATTTTTATACATATATATAGTAGAAATATGGGCATGGGGACCCATAGACACTTGGGACCCTCCACCATCACCCCCATCTCCACTCAACCTCCACCATCACCTCCATATCTTCACCATATCTCCACTTATCTCCATTCTACACCGTCTAGAGCAAATATCCACCGAAAGGAGCACTCTATTTACTTAACCACAAAGCAAAGATCCACCAGGAAAATCGAGAGGCCATTTAGCCATGATGTGGGGCTAGCCGGCCCCACCTCTTGGCTGGCTGGCCTACTACCTCCCCCTCTATAAATCCCAATCCTTCCTTGCTATTGTCGGCCTCCAACACAACATAATTCTAGCTCCTGAGTTTGGAATTCCATTTCAAAATTTTGTAGTTGAATTTCTCATAAGAGTAGTGTTGGAGTAAGAAAGTGTGAGAGGAAGTTTGGGTGTGAAAGTAGTGCTAAAATCTTGAGAAAGAGAGCGAGAGAGGTGCTACCAAAATTTAAGAAAGAAAAATAGAGTTTGAGAGTGGTAGTGTTGTCCAAATCAAGAGAGGGAATTAAAAAGAATTATGATGGAAGTCATGCCAAAATCTTAATTAGAATATTTATTAGACAATTTTAGAGGACTAACCCTTGAATGACTCAGTCTAGATGGTTAACCACTAACATTTTCATCTCCTAATCCTATTCCACGAGTTGTGTTGTTTTTGTCTATTTTGCAGGAAAATAAGCAAGATCGCCGACAAACTCAAGCACACGATGTCGTTCTGTTCAACGAGGAGTTCTTCGTCCTGAGCAAGCACCGACATGGAGGTTGATCCTCTGTCTCCCGCTATTAGAGCATCGTCTCGATCAGCTCCTGTGAAGAGGAATGTTCTTCTACAAGAGAAGTAGCTCAAGCTCCGGGAAGATAGCGAGAAGAACATCTACAAGAAGCTGAAGACCCAGGGACTTCATCCTCACTCCTACCTACGATCCAGCCCTACTACAAGTCACAGGTATGATCGCTGAATTTGAACTTATTTTTAAGACCATAGGATGGGAGGATGCTTGGGAAATTGATGAGCCGGGGTGTAAGCTTTTGACTATTGAATTTTTGTGCACTCTGCAACCCACCGATTCGGAAGTTTCATTTAGACTTTTTGGGAAAGAATTTTCTATTCCCCGGAAAAATTTTAGTGAACTTCTTGGATTTTACTCTTAGTGCATAATTGACGTAGACTCTGCTATACAAGACTTTGATAGGAATAAGTTTTGGAGGGAGATTTCAAAAGAAATTATTTGCTACCTGTCCTCGCACCAATGAAATTTAGCACCCTACTATGCGCTTCATGCATAAATGGTTAGGCTTTTCCTTATTTTCTAGAAGTGATTTCGCATAGTTAGGAATGATGAATTGAAACTGCTTTATGCCATAATCAAAAGGAAAAAGGTCTCACCCGTAAAATTCATGATGAATTTTTGGACAGAAATTCCTGGTCTTAAGGGAGATGTTGGGTGCACTTCTTTGGTCACCCGCATAGCTAAAAATTTGGGTCTACTAGAAAATGCTTCTGTTATTTACATTGACATTCCCTGTTGGCTTATTGATTATGACTATTTTAACCATGCACATATGTTAAAAAAGGGAAAAGACAGGAAACTTGTCATGATGTATGTGGATTATACAACCGAGTTCCTATTACTAGACCGAAACCTCGGTCTATATGTAGTGGATTCATTTGTCTTTGATTTGTAGAGAAAGAAGGAACCACCTTGTAGGGGTGCCTTTGTGAGGATCACTCGCAACCCACAACCTTGATACCGTGGAGACGATCCCATTCTAGACGGCCTGCCTTCACCGGCTACATAGGATTTGATCAAGCAGGACCTTCCTAGGTGCACCATGCTATGCATGTAGGCTGGGACTAGTCGGTGTCACACCCCAAAATTTCTAATTTTGGGTTGTGCATAGAAAACACTAATTAAAATAAATGTTTTGATATTTGGATAAAATTTACCAATCTTAGTTTGAACTAGCGTGAACTTAGTTATAGGAAAAATGTGAATTTTCAAGCTTTTCCTAAATTAATTTGACGAGCTATTGCTTGATGTGATGCTTGGTTGTTGATTTATTTCATGTTGTGAGAAAAGATTTTAAAAATGCGTTTAGTAAGTCGATCTTCTTTCTTCCAGCAATTCTTAGTCTTTCTCACCGATTCAAATTCCTTGTTTTCCGACTTAATATTTGCTTGAGAAGTATCCTAAAATCTCTTCCATGAAATCCAAATCACTCCTTTCTGCTCACTATTCATCAACCTATCTCTATGGATACCTCGGGAATTTCTTTGGCTTTTTCCGGAACTTGTTCTCACTTGTTTGTGAGCATAATCTAATTTTTAAATGCTCCAAAATATCTTTTCATGAGCTCCAAATACTTTATTTGGGTTCGTCTTGTTCTAAATTATCTCTGAGAATTTTTCCTGAATTTTCGGAGCCTCCGGAGTATTTTTCGTGGCTTAAAATTCAATTCTGGGCTTTTCTAGAATTATTTTATCCATGAAATTAATTAATTCCGAAAATAATGAAATATCTCAGATTTCCTCATGCCCAAAGGCCCATGTCTTTATTTACTAATGGGCTTTAATAATTAATTAGGCCTATTAGTAAAGGTGGAGGGTGCAACATCAATTAGTACCATATTGCTAGTCGATGTAGATGTGGGGAGTTCTCCGCCCTATATATATGTACCAACCCCTTGGACTAAGCACACCAAAACTACCGTATGAGGAGCCCCTAGTTTGGAAAATCTCTCGTGTAGTAAATTAGATTTTTCTCCTCCTCTCGCGTGGTTGCTCTCCTAGGCAACAAGATTTTTCTCCTCCTCTCGCCGGCCATACTCTCCTAGGCAATAAGTAAGTCCACTACCACCGCGTGGTTGCTCTCTTCGTCTTCTACACCGTCATTCGTGTTTAAGTGCCGTGCGTGGTCAATCTCCAAGATGGACCGAACCGCCGGTTCACCAGTCCGGTTGTGCTCCTGTTGCCAGTCGTGATCATCTTCTCGAGATCAGTTGTCCAACCAACAAAACGCTGCTCTTTTGCTAATGCAGTGCACCTACTGCGACATGCATGCCCATCCGCAGTGTGTTGGCCGATGATTCCGTAGCTGTGCGTCAGCTGATCCTGCTTGTCTCCTGTCTCTTTTGCTGTTCCAAGCTCCAGCGTACTACATGAAGATAGAAGAAATGACGAGTTCGTACACTGGATAGCCGGCTATGAAGAAGCAAGCCATGCTAGACGCTGGACATCTTCCACGTAGACATATCTCCCCTTATTATTCATGCATGAGAAGTCATTTGCCGGCAACATGTGTCTTCATCTATGTTCAGGTCGTGAGGTCAGTGTCAAACATCCTGAGCTTCTGTACGTACGTCTTGCCGTGACCTGCAGTCGACAAGGCTCCTAGCGCATGGGCAGCCCGAGCTACTCCATCTCCTGCCAAAGTTTCCCCTATGGCTATGACAGCGTTCTGCTACAGCCAGATGATGGAGACGACCAAAGGTACACGACACAGTTAATTACAAGTTTGCCATCGGTCGTTTAATCTCCGTCGTTTCTTCGTTTTAAGTCCGATTCGAGTCGTTCCGGTGGCGTTGGTTTTGTAACGTCGAGCTCTACGCAGTAGTACCGATGTTTTTCATGTTACTTGTTTTTTTTCATATATAGTTATATATTAATTTGATTAATGTTAGTGTAATTGGTTTTATAATAATTAAAAGAAACATAGGACAGTAACGATCATTTATGAGTAATTGTTAATTTGATCACTAGCAATATAAATATGTTTTAAACTCTATTTGGTTAGTTTAAGCACTTTCTTATATACAAAAATTCGAGTTAGATGCTCTCACGTGCATTTTACTTTTGCAAATTTAAAAGTTTGATTTGATTAATCTATACGGCAACATTTATAAATAAAACATGATTTGTTTTAGCTCAGATTTAGGATTATACATTGTGAACTTAAATATTAACTTGATTAAGATTAATGTGCAACTAGCTTTCTAAATTAATTAAAAGCAATATAGGTTTTCCACTGTCGGCCTTAATAAATGAATATTAAACTGGTTATATCAATTTAAATATATGTTTTGATTATAATTTGTTTAGCTGAACTCACGTCATATTCAGTTATAGTGTAGATGTTCTTACATGTTCTTTTAATTTGAAAAGTTAAAGTTTATTTTGATTAAATAATACATGCACATCCGCTCCTTAATACATTATTAATTATTCCATTGATAAATCCTAAACTGATGTAATGCTTGCATCATTTTGGTTTTCCTTTTAAAAATAATAAATGCAAGGGCTTATACGTGCTATATATGTTTTGAATATATACTCTCATTTGTTATTATATTTCAATTTAATTTGCATAAATGATATCAAAATATTTATAATTAAGGTATGATTAATTTATCTTAGTTTTCTAAATCTAATAACTCAAGTATAAAATGACTTAACTCAATTTTAGATATTCCCCTGAGATATCTTATACATGTTTTATGATCATTAAAATAGATAAAGCATATAGTTTTCTTTCCAACGTAAATCCTTCGATAGATGTTTCTGTTTTACCGTAGCTCCGATTAGTGTGCCTTTCGCGTGTGTGTGATCGTAGCAATGTGTAGATTAGATTTCGAATCTTTTCATTGATTGGTGTATTGTTCTAATCTAGTATGTTTGCTATGCATGCTTGTTCGGATGCTTGTGTGGTGCTTTTCGGTCTTGTCCAGTCGGTGAGTTTTGCGTTGGTGATCTATAAGAAGTTGGAGATCAAGAAGAAGAAGAAGAAGAAGAAGAAGAAGAAGAAAACGTTGAAGATTAAAGCTTACCGAAGGATCGGTGTTTAAGGCAAGTATAGCTTGGGTTTTCTTTCTGTGACCATGATCTTGAAACTTGATTAATGAATATGCTATAAACATAAACAAGATGACTTTTTAGCAACATAAGGACTCGTCTTGTAAGTGATCATCCGGGACTTATAGTACAACTGTAAGGGCTATATGGCTCTGGCTTTAGCTCAGTATGAGGTCTTTTTCTAGCCGGCTTAGAGGATACTGCGAGTTGGGTATAGGACAGCCTCTGTCCTGTTGAGCCTAGCTATGGAAGCGGCCTTTTTATTTTTTTGGAAGGGGGGTTCCTATATCCGATGACCCTGCGGCCCTTCCCGGTTAGACAGAACCTTTGAAAGGCTTCATAGTGAACCCTGCCGACCTTCCTTGATAGTGGGTTAAGAGGCTGATCACCTCGGGCGAAAGGGCAAATCATGACTCACAGTGAAAGTGTACACCTCTGCGCGGAGTTTAATAAACTGGTATACTAGCCGTGCTCACAGGATACGAGCGGCCTTGGAACCCTTACATAAGGGATGATGACTTTTACTTGTTAAGATGATCATTTATGTCAATTGTTTAAGATATTTATTATTCAATTATACTTGATCATGTGGTTATGGAATACACTACCTTGTTGCTATATTTGCTGAGTTCGACATGGACTCACTCTTGCAATTTCCCCCACACCTCAGGCCGGATAATAGTTTGTCAGAGACTTGAGAAGTTAGGCTTGTGATCAACCAGTCAGTTTGGATCCAGTGGAATGAAGTCTACACTCGGGGATCAGAGTTGTCTATCCGTTGATTGCTTTCTAAGGTTATCTCTTTTGCTAAGTTCGCTATATATTAAGCATTATGATTTGATACTACCCTTCATTTGTAGCTATATGTGAGATTTGATTTCCAGGGCTCACATATGGTGTGCATTCGGCTTTGTCCTTGAAACCGGGTGTTACAGTCGGGATCTTCTCGTATGCACCAACCTGAACATGCTGGGTGGGAGCAACCTTCTCCACATCATTCAGAGAGTTTCTAGCAATAGGGCTAAAGTGGACAATGGCAGGACGACAATTTTGACTACTACCAGCAGCAGTCTTATGATGAGGTCTCCAGCAGTTACCAAGAAGGATACATGTCCTTCTCTACTCGTGGCTTCCACGACCATCCCACGGGCTATCATGACTAGCACATGGGCCACCATCTACCGCCCATGGGTTACCATGAGCAGTAGATGGAACACGCTCGCTTAGACACTAGGCTCACCACCATTGAGGTGAACCTAGCATGAGATTTAGAACACTCTGCACCAACATTCCCAGTGGCAAGAAGAAGCTAGGACAACCCTTTGTCGCCATCCAGCAGCACCAGGAGAAGGAGAATTAGAACTAGCAGTACTTATTCTAGGGTCTCAACATTGACCCGTCCTTCTGAGAGACCGCAGCAACAACCAGCTTGGGGGAGGAGCCCCCATTACTTCAGGTAAGTTTTATTTCCTATATTTTATTATTTTCTTTAGTTTATTTAATTTTTGAATTTGTATTAATAATAAAAAAATGCATAACTAAGAAAACAAAATAAATATTTGCCTTTATCTTTTATATATATATATTACTGTGGAGTGATCTAAAAAATGAAATGAAAACCAAACAAAAAGAGTGTGTATAGTTTGCTTTAAGTTTAATCTGCTTAAGGTGTGCTTTAGTTTCTTGTCTTGTTTTTAAGAGCCAAATGAATAAAAATAACTTGAAGATGATCTCACATGATAGAAATGATGAATAGTCGCTCTGTTCCTTTCAAGTACTTAGTTTTCAACCTTGAATTTTCCTAAGTTTTGGATAGAATTGATTTAACATGAGAATTTGCTCTAAACTTGAAACTCGTGGGTAGCAATGCTTGATCTAAGTCTAGGTAATTGACGGATATGATATGAGAAGGTTTAAGCTGATATTTATCTTGTTCCAAGTGATACTAAAGTTCTAGAGATTTATCTTTTGAAGAACATAAAAATTCCACATGATGAGATCCTGTATGACAAAGTTTGGATTCCTACTAGAGCCAAACATGTTTATATTTAGTGTAGGAAAACTTCCACTCATTTGCTACTTATTTTGTATTGAGTTTTGTCAAGATTTGTTGACCCTTATGAGAGGTTTGTCATGCTCTTAAAATCAAGATCACGCACACACCACCCACATATATGCACTACTCCTACACTAGGAGTAGGTGCAAAAACATGCTTTCCTTCTAGATCCACTCAAAAATGTTTTACTCCAATACTAGGGAGAAAACACCAAAAATATGCTTCATAGGTTTCCACCAAATTGATGCTCCAAGTTTTTGTTACTATCTCTCCAACAATTTCTATGCAGAAAAGAAGCATGGGCTATGCAAGAGTTATTCATAAAAAGAAAGAGAATATATATATATATATATATATATATATATATATATATATATATATAGAGAGAGAGAGAGAGAGAAAATGGACAAGTGTCTGAACTATCAAAATAATGGGTACTTAGATGCCCGCTTAAAGAGAGAGAGAGAGAGATGAATAAGATAGCCCATGTTTTATTGCAAATATTTCCAAGTTTCGAAAGAGAGATATGTTTTCAAGGAGCATAGTAGAATTAGGTTAGCTATTATATATATCCACCATATATTCCACACACACATGCACATCTTGATTTGATTGTATGACTCAACTCTTTTTGGATCCGAGGTTTGACTTTACAACATATGTATTGCAAGTATGCTCTTTCATTCTTTTTCCATTCCTATGAACTCCACATAAGCCTTAGTTTTAGGAAAAGAAAGGCATAACATTACTATTGCCTTGGTGAGGATCCATAAATACCACATATTTTGAGAGACTTGAGAGTGTCATACAATGGAATCTCTGAGTTTTATTGTGAAAACTTGCAAAAACTCTGGAATAATGGTTGAACAAGGAACTTGAGATATAGTGCTTGACTTGATTGTTCTATTGACAAAAAAATATGGCGATGTGATCAACACACAACAAGCCAGATGATCTTGATGGAGTAAGCCTGAAGATCTGCTTAGCTTCAACATAAGAACTGGTCGGTTTCGAGACCAAAGGCATGCCAGTCAATTTGACCCTATAATTGATAAGGAGAGAATAATCAGTAGTTTAAGGTGGAATGTGTCAGTGTTGCACCAGATAGTTCCAAATATGTGGAGTCGATAGCCGATGTATAAGGCTATCCACTAAAGAGTCGATATCCAACATGTCCATGAATAATAATATATTGAAATAGAAGCAATCGGCCATTGTTGAATGATGATGGCATGAGGACAATGACCGATATTCATATATCATGATGGTTCAATAAAGGCTAATCAACCAAAACAAGTACAATTGTAAAAGCCTTTTGTAACCGATATTCATAGATCTAGCATGGAAGCATAATCTATCGGCTAAAACAGTAGATTCAGGTAGAAAAAGGATTATAGCATGTGAGCAAGTGAACATGTCGGTGTTGCTCCTAGACAATTCCAAATATACGGCTAAACAAGCCGATTTGATAGGCCTATCGACTAAATAGTCGATATTCGACATATCAGTAAAGCGAGGATCGCTGAATTGAAGATTATCAGCTAATATCAATGATGATGGTACGAATTCAAAATAACCGATACTCATGGGTCATAGCGATTTTATTATGATTGATTAATCCAGACAGAACAAGTACAATACACCCAAATATAAGTAATATAAAGAAATATTATCAGCTAGATTGATATAACCGGTGTAAAGAATTGAGCCGATAAGTTTAATGAGAAAGGATATAACATGCGAACAAATCGACTGTCTAGTCCAAATGAATCTACAAACGCTCTGAATCTAATCTATTACCATCAACAGTGAGGTTCGATCGGATCGATATAGCTATGATAATAATAACAAACTAAAGGCAAAGAATCTATAAAACCATCTATATATTGACATGTTTATGAAAAACATGCTATAGACTTGAAAGCATAGGCGATCGGCTAAAAACAGCTGATACAGGCATAGTAAACAATCGTAAGACATGTCTTGACCATGAGTAAATCTATTAACCAATAATCTTTGATTTAAAGCCCTACCAGTGAGGTTCGACCGGATCGATACAACTTTGGTAGTAACGATAGATTAGATCTTACTAACCAATAAATTTGCTCAAGATTAAAACATTCCTTTAAAAGCATACTATGTACAATTAAGATTGAGATGAAATAACCGATCTAGAAAAAGAGTCATCAAGACTAGGATCTAGGCATGACAGAGCTAGGAGACGACCAATTAAATATGATGTGATGCCGATTCATCTCTATCCTAATCGGGTAAATTGTGATATTGTTATAATTAATTAACATTAATTATAACAAGATCGATAACTGGTGAATCAACCAAAAACAACAAGAAAGACATGCTAATCCTAGCAGATTCGATAACTAGTGATAACTGGCCAAGTTTCTACACTACTCCTCCAAAGGGTTGGCGTGAAGCTAAAAAAGTAATTGTGTTGATTGATTGAGAGATGATCCCTTTACAATAGGCCAAACCTGTTTATATTTATAGGGGCATGCCTGGCTTTGCGTACAAGAATAGTCTAACTGAAAAAATCCTACATAGTACAAGGACCCTTCGTTAATCCTAAACTACTAGTTAATATCCCCTTGACCGACGTGTGCGAGGACTGCTCCCGATAGTGGACTTTTCCATAGCCTGCATGCGTATCTTCCTTCCGGCCATATGCGGGTTTCCTAACTTACTTTACATCTCAACATGCAAACATTGTGTACTTGGAGTTGTATTCTGTGATGCCTCACCATGCCTGTGAATCTCCATCTATCTGGCTCTCCTCGTTCGACGTGTCTTAAGTCTTTGTATGCACACACGTTATTTTGCTGGGTATGTGTATGACACCTAGCCGGCCTCGTATACGCATATACAAGATACACATCCTTGCTTCTCATCGTTGATGTGCACATGGACATCCATATATGTGTATAGTCCTTGATTTCTTTCTCTATTAGCTTGCAAGATCAAATTGACGATTTCTCTTGGACTGATCAATCTTGCATGCATGTAACTTCTTTTGCTTGCAAGCAACCACCTGACCTATTTCCTTTCCTGCTTTTCCTCATGTATAAATATCTAGGTCAGCAATAATACTTCTTTTGGACTTATCCACGTAGGATCTCTGTAGTAGATTAATCAAACTGGACTGCGTCTCCTTGCCGAGTATTTGGAATATCAAATAACCTTTGTCTACCCGGCAATACATCATAAATGACTTAGCTTAACTAAACCTGTGGTTAGCTTGCAAATATGATTTTCATGTCTTTGATATCATCGGTTGATACTTTTCTCTCCAAGGTAAGCTTACCAAATTTTGGTGTCAACACAAGCCCCTCTAGTTCGGAGTATGAATTTTCATGCTTTGAACTATTTTGATCCAATAATCTCCTTTCCCAAGTCAGCAACATCTGATTGCAATACTTGGCTTTGATGACTTACTTGGGTTGACTGTTCATCTGCTTTAGCCGATTAAGAGCTGGCCCCTAAGTTTATAACTATAATCGGCTATCAAATCACTAGTAAGGAGCTGAAGAATTCACTGGTAGCAATATTACCTTATTCCAAGCCTCACCTATACATGTGAACTTTGAAGTGTCTATCATGCCATCTTGAGTGGTTGAAGAATGGAACAGATTAGAATCCAGTCATCCTCACTTCTCCTTCTCAGAAAACTTGGGTTTTTTGAAAGATTTTTAAATTAAAACATAGCTTTGCTCCCTAAATGACTCTCTTAGATCGCTCAATGTGCATAGTTCCTCACCAAGACATTGTTTCGCCTCTATTTACCCTACTTCTAAAAATCTTATGTGGAGTTCGGGTAGGGACAAAGTATGTAGCATACTTACCTTGCGTATTGTAAAGTCAAACCCCAGATCCAATGAGAGAAGTGTGATACTCTTAGATCAAGATGTGCATGTGTGTGGAATATTTAGTGGCTAACCTAATTCTACTATGCTCCCTGAAATATATTTCTCTTTTGTGGAATATTTTTGCGAGAACATGGGTTATCTTTATTCTCATCTTTTTTCTTTTTTCTTTTTTTCTTTTTTACTTTGGACCTCTTTTGTGTCCATGTTTTTATAATTTTGCATAACCCATTTCTCTTTTTGCAATAACTTTTGAGAGAAATATTATCAAGAGCTTGGAGCATTTATTTTGATAAAACCTAGCAAACATATTTTTTGTCTTCTCCTAGTGTAGGAGCTGAACATTTTGAGGTGGATGAAAAGCATGTTTTTGCGTACTTCCAGTGTAGAAGCAGCACACATATGTAGCGTGTACGTGATCTTGATCTTGGGAGCATGATAAATCTCTCAACAAGGGTCAATGAGTCTAGACAAAACTCAACACAAAACAAGCAGCTTATGTGGAAGGTTTTTAATAATAACATATGGCCTTGGTAGGAAATTCAACATCATCGAGGAGACAAGCTATTAATTTTGAACTTTTGTAATAAAATTTCCCAAGTACTTTGCAAAAGAAGCAAGGTTCCTTTCATCATACCATATCTCATTCATCAAATACTTAGATAGCATACTTTTCCTATGATAGTTTGTTCATAAGTGATAGGAAAAAGCAAGGAATAAAGAACATATACCTCACATCCACATGTATGTACCTCCATTTTGAGCCTAGTCACCTCAGTGTGCTTTGTAGCCTGCTTGGTGACCTCTACCAACTCGTGGCATCCCTGGTTGTCGTCGAAGAAGTTGGAAGTGGTGCTGGCCTGAACAAACGGACAAATCCTAAGGTATGGTGGCCTCGAGCAGTATCTAACCACTGTTGATCGAACATGTTAGAATCAGCCTTGAAATCATTGATCAAAATACTCACCCGATGCGACTCTAGCTCCAATTTTTAATGATGTCTGGTCTTCATCAGCTTTTAAGGAACAAATGATTCTTTGGTTTGAAAGGCAAGATCTTGAACTAGCAGTTGGTTTTCTTCAAGGGAAGTCATCAGTTCAGATACTTCGCTAGAGGAATATGTGTAACATTTATTCCTTTTCCTACTGTTGTTTGTATTCTCTCTGTAGATGCAAGTAGACACCTCATAAGCCTTCAATTGTCCTTCATGAGACGATGAGCACAACTTTTATTCAAACATTGAAAGCTCAATAAATGCAACTAGCCTTAGGGCTTGATTCATTGTCAGAAACAGATGTAATTAGCCTTGAGGCCAAATGCTATGGCAATCATGTGTAGCTGGATTTGTCCCTATTGATGTTTGTATATCTACTATCGCATCTTCTAGTAGAAGTATCCGTACCCCGGCACATTTACCATTTGCTTCATGTTGGAGTTGTAGATGATGAGGCTGAACGGGTTCAGTTCCAACTACATGTTCTCGAACATGGCCTAATCAGGAATACCTTGATGTTACCGATGAGCATGGTGACGAGGACCAGCCTACTTGTGATGATGTCAAACACGATCTCCACCCATTCCCCATCGGGCTTTCTAGGTCGCCAAACATGTTAAATGCCATAAAGCTCCAGGAGATTAGTAGCAGCATCTGCTCTGCACAACTCTAGTTCGTCATCAGCATCGTCGAATTTGTCACCGCCAATGATGCTGGGGAAGGGGAAAATGCCATAGTACAGTTGTGTCGTGTAGGTCATTGTGCCCGATTGGCTTTGCATCCGCTATAGTAGCCATGCCGTGTGATAGAATTTGGGTAGGTACTCCAACAGGAACATCACCACCAGCACCATCATCACCGGTGTCATCAAACCATGTTGACATGTAGACAAGCAACATCGGCTAACCAATAGCTAATGCATGTAGATTCAAAAGAGTACGGTCATCTTCCTTTGTCATTAAATCCTGATGATTCCTTTGCTATATGTATGCTGATCTTATTTTGTAGGTCCCAGAACAAGAACATCCTTCAACTTCCCCTAATGCATCACCTACGCGCTCATCAGATCAGCCTTTGAGCAGTCCTTGTTATATATGCTTCCATGATTATTAACCGAACTCCTAAATCCCTCGGCTATTCCCTACTGCAGTGCTTATTGTTAGCTAATTTACTACAGATAATAACTCCCAGCCGATGGTCTTCTATCGGCTGTCAGGTTGCTAACTTCCTTTTATATCTCTGACGCAACCTCTCATGATGACTTTTTCTTTATCTTGAAAAATATGCTTGGTTGAACAGCCAATGATAATAACCCATGGAAGAAAATGACTTTGGCAATCCCATTGGCTCCAGAGATGGTCATCGGCTATGTCGATCTTTTAATTGATTTCACCTGATTATTTTGAAGTTCCACTACTATACTAGAAATTGATATCTTACTGGCTTTATGCTCTTACTGATCGGCTACAGACTTTGTCTGCTTGAAGGGTAAGGTCATGAAGTAACAGCCAATTCTATCTCAAGAGAAGTGATTGGTCTTTATTGGCTTTCTGGTCGATCTATCTCTGGTCTTCTCTATGTCAACCGCTGAATTATGAATCCACTGGGAAGATCAAGATTGTGACGGCCATGCCATCTGAGCTTTGTCAATATCAGCAGCCACTGCCAACGCAATTGAGGATGATCTCAACTAGCAAGACAATAACAATGGTGACAATGCCAATAGCACAACGGGTGATGCTAGTCGTTGATGGTGATTCCAGCGTTGGACCATGCACAGGCATTGTCGATGCACTTGCATCGCACTCCTGTAGCCACTTCTACTGTTGAAGAATATGCAATGGCCTTTGTTATATTTAGTCCTTCTTGGGCACGAGCTTGGCCTTTGTCAATCTCCTTGTTGGGGATCTAGAGCGCCTAGGTGAACATGCCATCGGGCAACTCATGGGTAGACCCAAAGAACATCATGGTGACAAAACCAACGTTGAGCATACCATAGAACATGAAGATGAGCTCAGTGGCGTGTAGGTGCATGTGCAGCGGCAGGCCCCCCAATGCATAGTTCATGCAAGAGCTTGAGACGCCTGAGCATATTCATCTCAAGGATCTTCTTGGTGTTGGTTCCATGATGACCTGATTGTATCATTGGTGATGTTAGGCTTGGCCACGATGCTGGAGAAGAAGTCATCCACAGTGGCCGCTTTCGCCTTGTATGGGACTCATTCATTTTCATCCTGCCTTGTATCTAACATATCGAGATAAATGAATCGATATCTCTAGCCGATGTAATAAGCTTTATCATCGGCTTTTGTTTCCCCAAATTAGGATCATAGCTCTTATACTCTTCTTCTAATATTTGTGCACATAGGTCAACTGCTCCTAACTTCCTCAGCCTTCCTCAAACTAGGCGTTGGAGGTGGTGTCATGAACTAATACGTTGGGAGTTATCCTATTTTCCAACGCCGCCATCTATGTATGTGTAGTCCTTCCTTTGAATTAAACTGATCTCGCCTTTGGTAGGAGTATGGTGTAGCAGATATTTCCTTCTATGTAAGTATATAGACACCACAGAGAAAGTATTTATCTATATCAACTTGTAGCAGATGGGGTTTTCACTAGGTTGTAACTGTGCCGCTGCTACACAATAGCCGATGGAAGGAGACTTAATCTAGTTTCAACAAACCCATCGGCTTGATTCCTGATCACTACATAAAGGGCCCCATTGGCTTCATGCCTTGATCTTTGCACTTACAAGCCAATGAGTATCCTTGTCACGTACTGATTCGCTCTTAATTCAAATATATAAGCAAATCAGTTGCGGCCTTCTGCTATTTTCTCTTAACCAGCATCGGGTATGTGGACGTATTTAGTCAGACTCTGTCTCCCTGGTGGCTGATACACTTCGTAGTCCATGTTGGCTTCCAAGCTTGTTCACTTGCATCTACTCTATGTTGGCTTGAACTAATAAAGAATCAATATATGCTTTGTTTGTACTCAAGCCGCATAGTCCACCAAGTCTGATCCGATAAATAATCATTACTCGATTTTTTTTCTTTCCTTCTCACCATGGATTACATACGTGACTTTCAAATGGATGGTGGTAAAGCCGATTGATTCACCTTACTGGGTGCTTTGGTTGCATCCATCGGCTGGTTTGTCCCTATAAGCTATAGTCAAGACATCTATCACCGTCATTGGCTAGCCATGCTAATTGCTGTTTGTCGGGATTCGTTGCTGCTAATCGACCTAACTTCTTCTTGCTTCCAAATTTTACTAGGCATGTATATGCTTCCCTAAACAACTTCTCCTTTCTTCTTGGTCACTTCTATCCTTTAGGAAAACAACTGCTTGAAGCCATCGATGTGTTATCAGGCTATCGGCTTAATCAGATTGTAATTCTAGAAGCCATACTGAGAACAAAGAAGGTATCTATTACCAATGCATATCCTATCTAAAGTGAGCTCTATCTTCATCCTGCGTGCCTCCTTTCTCATGTCAATCTTCTCCATAATTAACTTGGCGTCAAATCTACCTAAATAACATATAGCCGATAGACATATCTCATCGGCTTTCAGTATCAATATTGTAATTTTAATCAGAATTTATGAACATGTATCTCCATAACATTGCCAAATCCACCTCCGAATAATAACTAATTTTCCTTTTGAATAATGATGAAGCAAACTGCTGCTGGACTGACAATTTCAAAATACTCCTCCAAAGTATCATCTTTTCATTTATATAGGTCGATCAATTGATTAATTACTAATTGTAAATCTTCAAATACCTCAATAGTATCAGCCTTTACTTCCTGAAGAAGTTGAAGTTCCTCAAGCATAGCCTAATACTTAGCTTAATGTAGCACCCGGTTTTAAGAACAAAAATAGATACGCACCATATGTGAGCCCAGGAAGTCAAATCTCACATATAGCTACAAATAAGGGTAATATCAATAGATAATGCTCAATATATAATGTAACTAGGATAAAGAATATAACCATAGATAGCAAACGGCGGAAAGACAACTCCAATCTTCGGGTGAAGATTCCAAATCCACAGGGACAATTGACTGGTTGATCACAAGCCTAACTCCTCTAGACTAACAATCTAGTACCCATCCGGGATTTTTATCCAAATAATTGAAAAATAAAATAAGCATAAGTACATGTTGTACTCAACAAATATAACATGGGGTTCATGAGGCTCAAAAGGCTGACACTGGTTCAACTGCAATTAGCTTTTAATGAGTCATGATTTTAGCAATTGAGTAGCAACAAGTTTATTATAAGCCCATAAACACATGATCAGGTAAACATGAATAATGAATAATATAAATAGTAATCATTAGTGGGCATCTTCATCATCAGTATCATTAGTGTTCATCTATTCCGTAAATGTTCCAAGGCCGCTCATGACCGTGAGCACGACTGATATACCAGTTTTACACTCTGCAGAGGTTGTACACTTTCACCGTGAGTCGTGATTTACCCTTTCGCCCGAGGTGATCAACCTCTTGACCCACTACCAAGAAAGGTCGGCAGGGTTCACTATGAAGCCTTTCAAAGGTTTGTCTAACAAGTTAGGGCCATTAGATTCAATATGCAAACAGATATAGGAACCCCCTATCGAATGGCACAATTCCATCACGGCTATACACATAAGAGTAGAGGTTATCCTATCCCCGATTCGGCAAGCCATTCTTATGTCAATAAAGGTAACCTCTAACAAGCTAGAAAAGGTCCTCATACTGAGCTAAAGCCAGAGCCATATAGCCCTCACAGTTGTATTGTAAGTCCTGAATGATCACTTGTAGATAAGTCCTTAGGGAGAGGAATCTAGAGCACCATAAAATAGCCCAATGCTCTAACCCCCTTATTCCATGTACTAAAAAGCATCTTTGAGTGTTTATTGCATAATCCATTAGTCAAGTTACAAGATCATGGTCTTTGATTGAGCACTAGCATCGTACTACCCAATGCAATGCCCCACAGGTATCAAGGTACAAGATATTAAATATCTAGTATATCTTTATTGGCAACAAGGTAGACACATGCAATAGGAATTAAGTGATTAAAGATAAATAGGTAACAAGGATGGTCCCATGCTATACTTGCCTTAAACATCTGCTCAACTCTCATACCATCAGCTTTTGGTCAACACCTTTTGATCTTCAGCGTCCAGAGAGGGTTCTTGTCTACTCAAAGCAAGCACCACACATAGGAAATCATACAAGCAACTAAGAACAATTCATCACACGGGAGAAAAACAACATACTAAAAGAGAGCTCGTCACTATGGTCACAAGATCACAAGAAACACCGAGAATAGAACTACCATTGAAAGAAACGACTACCGGGAGATTTATATTATAAAAGTAAAGAAATGCCTACATGCTTGATTTATTTTAATTTAGCAAAACCATATGAAGCATGTTAATTCAGATTACATAAATTCACATTTTATTTTAGAAGCCAGATTAAACTAGTCATATTTTATTTACCGACATATCTCATATTATTTAAGCCATTTAAACTTTACTTTGCATAGGAAATAAACATGTGACATATAAACTAATAACTCTATTGCATAGATCTCGGCGACACGAATCTAATGTAACCTGAACCACTTAAAACGGATAAACGGCGAAGGTTACTAACCAGTGGGAATTTTATAATTATCGGCATCTTCTACATCCATCCATCCATGTACAGGACATCACAGAGAGAGGCTGGGCTGGGCTCTATTGCTGCTGTTCGTCACGGAGGTGAGGAGGCTCAGCCTCGGCAGGGAAGGGAGGGGCTTGGCTGCGGGGCCTGCTGGCTGGCCAGCAGCGACGCAGGGCCGGGCTGGGCAGTGCGGCGGCGACAGTGACGGCAACGACGAGAGAAGGATGAGAAAAATCTAATTTACTACACGAGGTATTTCCCAAACTAGAGGCTCCCCTTACGGTTGTTTTGGTATACTTTGCCTAAGGGGTTGGTATATATTTATAGGGAGAAAAACTCCCCACATCTACATCAACTAGCAATATGATACTAATTGATGTTGCACCCTCCACATTTACTAATGGGCCTAAATAATCATTAAAGTCCAATAGTAAATAAATGCATGGGCCTTTAGGATTTATTAGGATTATTGCACATGGGCTTTGAGCATTGGGAAAATGAGAGATTTATTATTTTTGGAATTAATTAATTTCACGAATAAAAAAATTCTAGAAAAGTCCAAAATTGATATTTGAGCCACGAAAAATACTCCAAGACCTCCAAAAATTTGGGGAAATTTTCTAGAGACACTTTGTAATATGATGAACCCAAATAAAGTATTTAGAGCCCACGATAAGATAATTTGGAGCATCTAAAAATTAAATTATGCTCACAGACAAGTAGGAATAAGTTCTAGAAAAAGCTGAAAAAATTCCCGAGAAGTTTATAGAGATTGATTGACGGATGAGGAACTAAAAGGAGTAATTTGCGTTACAAAGAAAAGATTTTAGGAAGCTCCCAACGAAAACTTGAGCTGAGAAACAAAGAATTTGATTGTAGAAAAAGATAAAGGCGTGCCGGAGAAGGAAAATCGACCTACTAACGCATTTTAAAGACTTTGCTCACTCTTAACACACAAAGAAGCAACAAGCAAACATCGCATCATCCAAACGCCCATCAAAATTAGAGAACTTTGAAAATTCACATTTTTCCTATAACTAAATTTGCGCTAGCTCAAACTAAACTTGGTAAATTTTATCCAAATATTAAAATAATTTATTTTATTTAGTGTTTTCTATGCACAACCCAAAATCAAAAATTTTGATCTCGTATCTTGACTATAGCAACCATATCAGAAGCAAAACATAATCGGCCTCTAACCCTTATGCTTTGGTTTCCACTTGAAATTATCTTCTATCTTGAAAGTTGGTTGTCATAAGCCGATGCTTTTCAGCACTAGGCGTGCAATCAGGCCTTCTAGTTTGGACTGTGAGAACTCGTGCTTCAAAATTATCTTCCTTTAGTTCTTGATATCTCCAAAATTGATCTTCCTCTGCATCTTCCAATCAGCCTTCATGAGCCGATATCCTTGATGACTTGCTTGGATTCAATCCTCTAGAACTCCTGACCATTCACCTGCTTTAGCCGATTAGGAGCTACCTTCGAGTCTATAATTATAATCGGCTATGTAGAGACGATGGGCATGAACATCAGCTTCTTTCTTTCCATTAACCATAGTTATTTGCATGTAACCAGCTAATAACACCATGCCAAATCGATGCACATAATATATTCATCAACTGAGATGCCAATAAAATATTCTAGCCACCAAGATATTTAAATATACTCTAAGCACTTATCAATACTTGGAGCCAATTTTTCGTGTGCTGACAATAACTTTTGGCTGATAATCTCCTTCTATCAATTGTACACCAATAGTAATCACCAGCTGACGATCTTCTCTCATCGGATGTGTGCTGATGGTAATGTCTTTGGTTTCTTATGGCTTCCAGCTTTGTTTCCTCGCATCTTCGTACCATATGTGATTGTATTATATTTAGACGGATACTACATTTTATTTCGGCCGATGGAATATAATATGCTCATATATCATTGGCCTGCACTATAACTCAAATTAAGATTACGGCTTACTATTCTCCCAGCCGATATCTCAGATGGCCTGTCCGACTGATCAATATACTGTAGTTGACTTGATGTCATATACCAGACAGCATGTTTCTTTAGAAAATTGGCTAAACTCAGATCCTTCTAGTTAACTCGGGCAAAGCATAACATCCTTTTGAGTATCCATGCCAAATACTAATATAGCCATCCACCCATCTTGTAGTCGTGTTCTCGCATATATGCTGTCAAACATGAACAAGCCATATAACCCAATCCGATGGAAATTTATCAATCGCTCTTGACAAAATAATTTCATTGGCTCAAAATTTCATTGGACAACTTTAATCTCATCGGCTATATATCTAGTCTTGGAGATGTTGGAAGTGAGGAAATAACGGACATTAGTGAAGAAGTAACTGATGAGAGAGCGTAAGTCCAATTCACTTTCCTAATCCCCCTTACTTCGTTTGGCCTTGCATGGTTGATACCGATATCTGACATCTGTACAGAGCTTTTCGACCAAACAATTAATTCCCATCTGAATTTTTATATTTCCAACTTCAAAAAGAAATCACATATATTTGTCGAGACTCCTCCATCCATTAGTTAGGAAAAGACATGACTCCTGTTACGTGCTTGTTCATCTGGCATGTCCCTTGTTTGCTTTCTCTTATCATGTGTACAAGTGTCTTCATTCACCAAGCAAGTCATATGTGATGCACTGGAGTCTCGTGATGTATTCTCTCGAATCCATCAGCTTGCATTGATGTCTTGATCCGTTGGCATCAGCTTGCATTTTGAACTAAAAATATTGTATCGAGCCGATCCCTTTCTTGAAAAGTCGATTCCGCTCTCCAATAGTCGATTCCTGTATCTTTACAGCATTCATTGAGACTTACCGGTTGTGTGCAAGGCGACATGACTATCAGCTACTCATCTATTGTACGATCGTTGGTCTGCTTCATCAACAAATCCAACTCCATGGAATCATATTTGCACACGTAGCATGTATCCTGCATGTCTCCAGCAGATGCATTAACTCCTTGGGACCAGTAGACACACTAACATACCCTGGATTACTTGCTAGATCTTCATATTGTAACTGCATTGAACGCTCCTTCTTGAAACATGATAATCTACATGGTGGAGTAATGACACGTACTAGTAGACACGAAGCCTACAACGGTACGCCCTGTTCTTTCTATAGTTTCTTTCATACGTGAATTCTAGTAGCATTCGTCCAAGTAGAGTTAAGCACTTTTCAATGCTCAAAATCTATATCTCTTCACTTCTGATCAAACGATTGTGGTCCCACCAGGGCGTGCTAGAAAGTGTGTTGACACAAAAATATGGCGATGTGATCAACACACACCAAGCCGGATAATCTTGATGGAGTGAGCCCGAAGATCTGCTTCTCTTTAACACAAGAACAGTCAGTTTTCGGGACCAAAGGCATGCCAGTCAATTTGACCCTACAATTAACAAGGAGAGAATAATAAGTAGTTTAAGGTGAAATGTGTCGGTGTTGCACCAGATAGTTCCAAATATGTGGGTCAATAGCTGATGTATAAGGCTATCAACGAAAGAGTCGATATCCAGCATGTCCATGAATAATAATATATTGAAATAGAAGCAATCGGCCATTGTTGAATGATGATGGCATGAGGATAATGACCGATATTCGTAGATCATGATGATTTAATAAAGGCTAATCAACCAAAACAAGTACAATTGTAAAAGCCTTTCGTAACCTGATATTCATAGATCTAGCATGGAAGCATAATCTATCGGCTAAAATAGCCAATTCAGGTAGAAAAAGGATTATAGCATGTGAGCATGTGAACATGTCGGTGTTGCTCCAGACAGTTCCAAATATGCAGCTAAATAGTCGATTCGATAGGGCTATCGACTAAAGAGTCGATATCCAACATATCAATAAAGCAAGGATCGTTGAATTGAAGATTATCGGCTAATATCAATGATGATGGTATGAATTTAAAATAACCGATACTCATGGGTCCTAGCGATTTTATTATGATTGATTAATCCAGACAGAACAAGTACAATACACCCAAATATAAGTAATATAAAGAAACATTATTAGCTAGATGGATATAACCAGTGTAAAGCATTGAGCCAATAAGTTTAATGAGAAAAGGATATAACATGCGAATAAATCGACTGTCCTAGTATAAATGAATCTATAAACGCTCTGAATCTAATATGTTACCATCAACAGTGAGATTCAATCAGATCGATATAGCTATAATAATAATAACAAAACTAAAGCCAAAGAATCTATAAAACCATCTATATATTGACAGGTTCATGAAAAACATGCTATAGACGTGAAAGCATAGGCGATCGGCTAAAAACAGCCGATACAGGCATAGTAAACAATCGCAAGACGTGTCTTGACCAATGAGTAAATCTATCAACCAATAATCTTCGATTTAAAGCCCTACCAGTGAGGTTCGACTGGATCGATGCAGTTATGATAGTAATGATAGATCAGATCTTACTAACTAATAAATTGGCTCAACATTAAAACATTCCTTTGAAAGCGTACTATGTACAATTAAGACTGAGATGAAACGGTCGATCTAGCAAAAAGAGTCATCAAGACTAGGCGTGATAGAGCTAGGAGATGACCAATTAAATATGATGTGATGCCGATTCATCTCTATCCTAATCGGGTAAATTGTGATATTGTTATAATTAATAAACATTAATTATAACAAGATCAATAACTGGTGAATCAACCAAAAATAGCAAGAAAGACTTGCTAATCCTGGCAGATTTGATAACTTGTGATATTGTATTAAATAACAAGTTATTTATTACAAGATAGATAACTTTGATTAATATCAGTATCTACAAGAGATCAATCGGTTGATGCAGGCTTACAAATAATGATACAAATCGATAACTAACTTTTACTACTACTCATAAGAGATCAATCGGCTAATGCAGCCTTACAAGTAATAATAAAAGTCTTGATAGTACTCACAGACAAGACGGAGGTCGATCAGTCAATGTAGCCCTGCTTGTTGAGGAACTCGCCTGAGTTTTTACACTACTCCTACTCCTAAGGGTTGGCGTGAAGCCAAAAAAGTAATTGTATTGATTAATTGAGAGATGATCCCTTTACAATAGGCCATACTATTTATATTTATAGGGATGTTCCTGGCTTTGCATACAAGAATAGTCTAACTAGAAAAATCCTACGAAGTACAAGGACCCTTCGTTAATCCTAAACTACCAGATAATATCCCCTTGACCGACGTGTGCGAGGACTCCCCCCTATGGTGGACTTTCTCATAGCCTACATGTGTAGTCTTCCTTCTGGCCATATGCGGGTTTCCTTCCTTACTTTACATCTCAGCAAACAAACATGGTGTACTTGGAGTCGTATTCTGTGATGCCTCAGCCATGCCTATGAATCTCCATCTATCTGGCTCTCCTCGTTCAACGTGTCTTAAGTCTTTGTACGCAGATAAGTTATTTTGCTAAGTATGTGTATGACACCTAGCTGGCCTCGTATATGCATATACAAGATACACATCCTTGCTTCTCATCGTTGATGTGCACCTGGACGTCTGTATATGTGTATATTCATTGATTTCTTTCTCGATTAGCTTGCAAGATCAAATTGACGATTTCTCTTGGACTCATCAATCCTGCATGCATGTAACTTCTTTTGCTTGCAAGCAACCAACGACCTATTTCCTTTCCTACTTTTCCTCACGTATAAATATCTAGGTCGGCAATAATACTTCTTTTGGACCTGTCCATGTAGGATCTCTGTAGTAGATTAATCAAACTGGACTGTGTCTCCTTGTCGAGTATTTGGAATATCAAATAACCTTTGTCTACCCGCAATACATCGTAAATGACTCAGCTTAACTAAACTTGTGGCTGGCTTGCAAATGTGATTTTCATGTCTTCGATATCATCGGTTGATACTTTCCTCTCTAGGGTAAGCTTACCAAATTTTGGTGTCAACACATTCTGTCTTTCAATTGCTCAAGACCCAAGTGAAGGCTATAAGCCCCATACTTGAAGGTAATATGGGTAAGTTTGAAAGTCAAATCAATTTGTTCTAATCCGGATGAGAATTCTTGTTTGAACGCATGTGTAGTTTCAAGGAGCTGCTACAATGTTTTCAAAGATCCTAAACTTCTGATCCGTTGCTAAGTTTAGCTTTGCTCAGGGACTAGCAAAGTTTAAACTTGGGAGAGCTTGTTGACGGTAGTTATCATCCATTATAAACCATCAATATAACATGAAATAATGCATGAAAATGATCACCAACATAGACTTAGGGGTTTCAACTGGCAATTTTCATGAGTTTTGGTGAATCTGTGTTTTCAGCAGGGTTATTTCAGAAAACCATCAGAGGGGTCAAAACATCAAATTTAACCACGCTTATCCATGGTGAAACTAACTCTAGAAGGTTTCAGAGGACTCCAGAAGCCACATCACCGAAGCTAGTGGGCAGGAGGCCGCTAGGCTGCCCCGACCCCCTGTAATGAGAACGGGGATCCCGATCTTCGATCAGGTATAGGTAACTATCATTGTGGCGGAGCATGACACACCAATCCATTTTTAGATCGAAAGATCGAACCCTGCAATCTTAGCACCACAACTCCTCTAGTTATCAACCAAGATATGGATCTAGTTGGCCTCCCCAAGAAGGCTAATCACTGCCTATGCAATGAACAACACAAGCAAGAACAAGAAAGAAAGCAACCAAATTGCAGATGAATGATTAATCTCACGAAGTTAGGGGTCTCATAAACCGATGAACGGCGAAACTATTCTTAACAGATTAATCTAACCAAAACCCAAAACCTAATGTCGGTGGTGGCATATGATTATAAAGGTCTTAGGGTCAGTCGTCTATCCTGTACATACCCCCTAATGGGCCCAAACACTGATACACGGTCCATCGGACCAAAAGACAGTGTCGCAGCACCTTGGTAGATTCTGGACACTAATTTGTTTCGACTGATTCCTGTTAGATTCTAGAGTCCTTTTGATGAGAGACCACTTGGATTAGGCTTCCTTATCAAATTATCTTTCCAACCATATATGGATTGTTGAAAAACGGAGTCCGGATGCATCCTGGGTGACCAGTTTAAGGCAGACTAGTCTTGAAGGCTGAGGCAGACTCAAAATCATGTTGGACCAGGCCTCCGGTTTCTGTTGAACGTCCTTGCTGGTCATCACGGCCTCCACCTCTTCTTCTAAGTCCCTCATGACCCTCCCCAATGTTCCTAAGCAAGATAACATCATTAGGTAGTAGTCTATTCTCAAAAGTATGAAAAGGATCGCTTAAGAACGAGCTCACCTCTAAATTGAGTTGACGCATTCGAGCTCGGGTCATTGGACCTTGCATGACTGTTGGAGGATCAGTGGGTACATCTGAAGGAGTGATGTACTCATCATCCTCCCCCTCTTGAAACTGAGTTGTCCTCGACTCAAGCTCATCTTCTTCTCCTAAATAAGGCATCAAATCTGCAATGTTAAAGGTGGAACTAACCCCGAACTCGGGTGGCAACTCAAGTTTGTAGGCATTATCATTTATTTTCTCAATTATCTTATAAGGACCAGCTGCTCTTGGCATTAATTTAGACTTACGCAGCTCAGGAAATCTATCTTTTCTCAAATATAACCAAACCAAATCACCCAGTTCAAGTTTAATTTCTTTTCTACCATTACTACCAGCAATTCTATAATTTTCATTCATTCTTTCAATATTTGCTTTAGTTGTTTCGTGCAACTTACGAATGAATTCAGCACGCTCTCTAGCATCACTATGTGTTCTCTCAGTGGTAGGTAAAGGCAAAAGATCAATAGGAGTGCGAGGGTTAAAACCATACACTACCTGAAAAGGACTTACCTTGGTGGTGGAATGTTCCACTCTGTTATATGCAAACTCCACATACGGCAAACATTCTTCCCACATCTTCAAATTGTGCTTCAAAATTGCTCTCAATATGGTGGACAATGTTCAATTCACTACCTCAGTTTGGCCATCAGTTTGGGGATGACATGTTGTAGAAAACAGCAGCTTGGTCCCCAATTTATTCCACAAAGTGCGCTAAAAATGACTCAAGAATTTTGCATCGCAATCTGAAACAATAGTAGAAGGTATACCATGCAAGCGAATGATTTCTTGAAAGAAAAGGTCAGTAATATGAACAACATCATTGCTCTTATGACAAGGAATAAAATGTGCCATCTTAGAAAAATGATCAACCACCACAAAAATAATATCCCTCCATCTCTTAGTCCTTGGCAAACCCAACACAAAATCCATAGATATATTAGCCCAAGGAGTAGAAGGAACAGGAAGAGGCATATACAAACCATGTGTGTTCAACTGCGACTTAGCTTTTTGACATGTGGTGCACCGAGCCACATACCGTTTTATATCTTGCCTCATCCTAGGCCAAAAGAAATATGTGGACAGCACCTCCTCTATCTTCTTGGCTCCAAAATGTCCCATCAATCCGCCTCCATGTGCCTCCTGCAACAACAAAAGACGAACAGAGCCAACCGGAATGCATAGGCGGTTAGCTCTAAACAAAAACTCATCATTGATCATAAACTTATTCCATGTACGTCCTTCTCTACAATTTAGCAACATGTCCTTAAAATTAGGATCAAGCGCATATTGTTCTTTTACTGATTCAAGCCCAAAAATTCGACAATCAAGTTGGGACAGCAATGTATATCATCTAGACAAAGCATTAGCAATCACATTATCCTTTCCTTTGTTGTGTTTGATAATATAAGGAAAAGATTCAATAAATTCAACCCATTTAGCAAGCCTACGATTTAGATTATGTTGAGAGAGAAGAAACTTAAGTGATTTATGATCAGAATGAATAACAAATTCTTTAGGCCACAAATAATGACGCCACGTCTCTAAAGAACGGACAAGTGCATACAATTCCTTATTATACATGGAATAATTAAGAATAGGACCATGTAATTTTTCACTAAAGTAAGCAATGGGTTTACCATCTTGCATCAAAACACCCCCAATGCCAACTCCACTAGCATCACATTCTAGCTCAAAAGTCTTACCAAAATTTGGAAGTTGTAGCAATCAGTGCGTGTGTGGGATTTGTCCTTCAAAGTGTCAAAGGACTCCTCATGTGCCTTTCCCCAATGAAACACCACCCCTTTCTTCATCAACTCATGCAACGGGGCAGTAATGGTGCTGAAATCTTCGACGAACTGGTGGTAGAATCCTGCAAGACCAATAAAACTCCTCACCTGTGTGACTGTTTTGGGGACCTGGCCAGCTCTTTATGGCTTCAATTTTCATCTCGTCCACCTCAATTCCCTGTGGAGTTACAACATAGCCAAGAAAAGAAACTCGATCCATACAAAAGATGCACTTCTCAAGGTTACCAAATAAACGTGCATCACGTAAAGCATTAAAAATAGCACGTAAGTGATCCATATGTTTATCAAAAGACTTGTTGTAAATCAATATATCATCAAAGTAAACTACCACAAAACGACCAATAAAAGCTCTTAAAACCTCATTCATTAAGCGCATGAAAGTGCTAGGTGCATTTGTCAAACCAAAAGCCATTACTAATCACTCATACAACCTGAATTTGGTTTTAAACGCAGTTTTCCATTCATCTTCAAGTTTTATTCTAATTTGATGGTAGCCCCTTTGCAAGTCAATCTTGGTGAAAATTATAGAACCACACAACTCATCAAGCATGTCATCTAGCCTAGGAATAGGATGACGATACCAAATAGTAATATTATTGATGGCTCTACAATCAACACACATAAGCCAAGTTCCATCTTTCTTAGGAACCAAAAGTACATGAATGGCACAAGGATTAAGGCTTTCACATACATACCCATGGTCCAAAAGGTCTTGGACTTGCCGCTAAATTTCCTTAGTCTCCTTGGGATTGGTTCGATAGGCAACACGGTTGGGCAAGGTTTCTCCCGGAATCAAATCGATTTGATGCTCTATCCCTCTCATAGGTGGCAGCCCCAGGGGTATCTCAGCTAGAAAAATGTCCTCATACTCCTACAAAAGGTTAGTGACAGTAGGAAGCACCAAGCTAACAATATCATCAAGCGAAAACATAGCTCGTTTGCATAGCAAAGCATAGCAAATGTCGTCATCAGAAATTTCAGCAAAGTTACATTTTGTTGCAAGCATAACACCACCCTTCAATTTAATCACCTCAGCCTTAGAAATAGATGTAGACTTATCCTTTTTAGGTGGGAGAATAGAATTAGCAACTTGCTGATTTTCAGATTGAACATCATCCAAACTAGCAGCGCATTCTCTATCAGCTTGTACAATTTGAGCAGGGGTCAAAGGTACCAAAGTAATTTTCTTTCCTTTATGCTCAAAGGTGTATTTATTACTTCTACCATGGTGTGTAGCATCATTGTCATGTTCCCAAGGATGACCCAATAAGAGTGAATAGGCTTGCATAGGTACCACATCATAATCAACAGAATCAACATAAGAACCAATGGAAAATGAAACTCTATCAGTTTGTGTTACGTTTGCTTTTCTAGAATCATTTAGCCACTAAATATGGTATAGACGTGGGTGTGGGCGTGTGGTCAAGCCAAGCTTCTTAACCAAATTAGAACTCACCAAATTATTGCAGCTACCTCCATCAATAATGACACTGTGCCCGACGGTTGCTGATGATGAAGAAAATCTAGAACAAGTTATGGCATTGTAGCTTCTCAGGTTGCTACACTAGTGAGCTGAGCACCTGCTATATAATAATGCTCCTATAGTCCGCCGTGGCCTCGTCACCAAGGACTTCACCATCCTCCTCATCTGCATCTTGGTCTTTTTCATCCTCAATGTCAGAGGTGCTGATGTAACCATCTTCTATAGCAATATATGCCCGCTGGCTTGGGCAGTCCTTCTACACATGGCCAATGCCATGGCAGTGGTGGCACTGAATGCTCGAAGTGCATCCTATCGATGCAACAGGATGAGGCACTCTTGGTAGGCACCTTCAAAAATAATTTACCTGAATCTGAAGGTCATGCGGGAGGTGCCTTAGGTGTAGCGGTAACTCCAGAGGCTGTTGGTCGCTTGCTCACTGGTGGAGGTGCCTGAAAAGTGGTTGGCTTGGTCAGCCCTGAAGATGGTGCCGAGCATGGCATGTATGTGGTGCTAACCTTGCTCTTGCTCTGCTATTCATGCCCCTGCAATTCCTTTTCTGCAAGCATAGCAAACTGAAACAACTGGTTGATAGTGTTAAATTCTTTATAATCAACAATGTACTGAATCTCGTGCCTCAAACCCGAATAAAAACGACAAATGGAATCTTCGTTCTCCTCGACAACACTACAACGCATCAATCCCTTTTGGAGCTCACCATAGTAATCATGTACATATTTATCTCCTTATTCTAAACGCATCAATTTCTTACACAAGTCTCTATGATAAGAAGGAGGTACAAAACAATCACGTATAGCTACCTTAAGTTCTTCCCATGAACCAGGTAAAGCATCCTATGCAACTAGCTCATTCCACCAAATAATGGCAAAATCCTTAAACTCACTAGTAGCTTTCCGAACTCTATGATGTTCATGCACAAGGTGGGTGCTAAACTTTTGTTCTACTATCATCTCCCAATCAAGATATCCCTTAGCATCATAATGACCGGAAAAAGATGGTATTGTGAACTTAATCTTAGCATAAGGATCATCGGGCACACTGTGATTATTACCTTGATGGTGGTGGACACCACCCATACCTGTCATGTTGCGGCAAAGACGTCGTCGTAATCTTGATTGTCGGAAGGCTGATCGATCTATGTTCCCATTGGCATCATGCACCGTGTCTTCTGGCAAGAGACCATCGGTGTTGCTACTGGAGACGTCGTTATTGCCCGCCACAAAGGTTCCCAACTCAGTAACCTTGTCGGTTAGCATGGAAATTCGTTTGTCCAATCTCTCCATACTATTGCCAATGTTGAGTTCAATGAGTGCGTCAGTCACGGCCTTCCTAACGGCCTCATTCATCCTTTTTTGGGCATCCTCTACAACAGCTTGCAGTTGCTCTTGGCTGACACACTCATTGGAACCCTTAGGATTGTTATCTCCAGTCTGATCACCTCCTACCATTGTAAACACAAAAACAGGAACAAACGGTGAAAGTTATCCCCAACAAATGACTACATGGTTGCAGTTGTAGTGGTGTCACTTTTCACAGCAAGTGGAAGCGTCTTACCAAGCTCTTACAAAGTTCTTACTAACACAAGCAGTGGGCAGTACAACCGGTGGCTGGTTCGTGATACCTATGAGGCAGTGGTATCGAGATTGCAAGGCCCTTTTTCTGTACTGATCTGAAGAGTTTGTGGAGCTTGGAAGGCACACAAAGAATAATATGTATATCTGACACACAAGTCAGTAACAGAAAGTAATGCTGAATTATAGTCCAAAGTACTTGTTCTCGTTGCTGGTCCAAAATGTTCCAAGTACCTGGTGTGTAACAAACAAGTATGGCAGGATAGCAAGGTGACAGGGGTGTGAAAAACAAGTATGGTGGATGGCAACAGCAACACAAACAAGAAACTAGACAGCACACGCTAACATAGCTCACTTTGGCCTTCTCAATATGCTCCTCTAGATATTGTTCCTCTTTTGCCCCTCTCTTTTTTCTATTTTTTGGGTTGTCGTTGTTTTTTTTGGGAAATTTCGAATTTTTCTTTTTATATTTTTCCATCACTGAGGAGCACAAAAGAAGTAACCATATAAAATATGAGCCTAAACAAGTGAAAGGTGTGGCCTGTGGAAATTTTAGAAGACGTGCTAAAAACGACAAAAAGCTTGTGACTACGAAAAGAGGATCTTGTGACCAGTTTTTGACCAAAATAAAAATCTCTGACTTTGTCAAAGCAGAGGGATGGACAGATCCAAAAATTTTTTCTGACCGATTTTGATATATGGAACATTGAAATCCGAGTTCGTATGCGAAAACTAGACCAGTTTTAAGAATTGGCTCCGAATTAGAGAACAAAATAGGAAACAATGTGCGTAAAATTGATCACGGAAGCAAATATTTGAAGGAAACAATGGGAGAAAACACACGAACTAGACTCTAACATGACCTAACCAGCAATAAGACCTTGACCAGGACACAAACTCAACACGACGGACTCTAAAACTAAAATATGCAAAGGCTATGGCGCGGAAGGTTTTAGGACAAGAAAAAAAAAGTATGGCACTGTACTATGGGACGAATGCGAAACACTCTAAACTAGGGGATAATTATGAACCTGATGGTGTACCTTAGCTTTGATTACTACTTAATGGGAACGGGGATCCCAATCTTCCGTCATGTACAGGTAACTATCATTGTGACGGAGAATGACACATCGATCTGGCTTCAGATCAAAAGATCAAACCCTACAATCTTAGCACCACAACTCCTCTAGTTATCAACCAAGACACGGATCCGGTTGACCTTGCCAAGAAGGCTAATCCCTGCCTGCGCAACGAAGAACACAAGCAAGAACAAGAAAGAAAGCAACCAAATTACAGATGAATGATTAATCTCATGAAGTTGGGGTCTCACAAACCGATGAACGACGAAACTGTTCTTGACAGATTAATCTAAGAAAAACCCAAAACCTAATGTCGGTGGCAGCGTATGATTATAAAGTTCTTAGGGTCATCGCCTACCCTGGACACGCCTCCTAATGGGCCCAAACACGATACACGGTCCATCGGACCAAAAGACGGTATCGCAGCACCCTAGCAGATTCTGGACGTTGACTTGTTTCGACGATTCCCATTGATTATGGAGGCTTTTTGACATGAGATCACTTGGATTGGCTTCCTTACTATATGTGGATCATCGAAAATAGAGTCCGGATGCGTCCTGGGTGACCAGTTTAAGGTAGACTGGTCCTAGAGATCGAGGCAGACTCGAAATCTTGTTGGACCGAGCCTCTGGTTTCTGTTGAACGTCCTTGCTAGTCATCAACGCCTCCACCTCTTCCTCTAGGCCCCTCATGACCCTCTCCAATGTTCCTAAGCAAGATAACATCATTAGGTAGTAGTCTATTCTCAAAAGTATGAAAAGGATCGCTTAAGAACGAGCTCACCTCTAAATTGAGTTGACGCATTCGAGCTTGGGTCATTGGACCTTGCATGACGGTTGGAGGATCAGTGGGTACATCTGAAGGAGTGATGTCCTTATCACCCTGGGTCCACCTATCAGCCTTTGCTTTGACGTCGTTTCTTCCACCACCTCCTAAGATGCATCTACGTCATTTATTCAAGTCGGTTTGATCCAAGGGCTCAGGATTGATGCTCCGACCTATATAGTCAACCCCTACCCCCCCCCCTCCATCAGCACGCTAGCATAAGTCAAGATTAGACCAGAAATTAGAGTTTCTAGAGAGAAGAGAATAGAGCTCTAATTCTTCAAGTTTCTAGTATAGGCTAGCTAGCAAGGTTCAAGTATAGTGTGGGCTATTGCTTAGGATTCTGGATCTACCAGTCAATATTATGTTTCTATTTATTATGTTCCTAGCTTCCTCTAGATACATGCTTAGTTATGATTGATGATGAATTTATACATATGTTCGCAAAGCTCTTAGCTCAGTACTCGAGTGAGTTAAGTGGTCGACACTATGTAAGCATGGTGCTTAGATATTGTTTGCCTATGGATGCATTCTGCACTCTAGGTCATGTGGTAGATCATGGATGTGACACTCCCGTTGAGTCATTTGCAATGTTTTCCTAAACGGTAAACGGTCTTTACACGGTCGCCCTTCGTTTAGCGTTTAGGTTGTTTACACGGTGTTTAAATGAAGTTAAACAGTCTAAACGGTTTTGTACTTTTTAAAAACAATACATATAATTATATATGTGCATGTAAAAATCAAGTATTCTAGCATTTATACATATTTGTTCGAGTAAAAATCAATTATTTTGGTATGTATATATATTTATGCATGTGAGAAGAACCAAATATAGATATTTATGCATGTAACATATCAAGTGTACACATTTATAAATATAATAAACTTAAGTATACAAATTTATCTATACAAAACTGGACTAGATTTACCTCGTGCTCGTCTAAACAGCTGTTTAGCCCGTTTAATACTGTTTATCTCCGTTCCGTTTAGGCCGTTTAGACCATTTTTCCTATTTTTTTACCATTTAAACGGTCAACCATTTAATTTCCGTTTATCCCCTAAACAAAATAGTTTACCACCATTTATCATTTAGTGGCCATTTAAACGGTCGTTTAACCCGTTTAGGCGAACACTGGTCATTTGTAGTCCACTCCCCGTTTGTAGGGCAAGTAGAACATGGTTGCAAAGGGAGACAAGCTCTGTTCTTGATCTTCCTTAGTAATGTTCCTTTTGCATAGATCCAAATTTAGTTATACTATAGATGAGAGTGTATATACTTAGGTGTACAAAAGACTTAGTGACTTAGGAATGACTTAGGAATGTTTTGCTCTTAATGAATCTCCTGCTTAGTTGTACTATATTTTATGAATCTCTATTTCTATCTCTGGAATACCATTAATACCTTACACTTACCATTTATTTATCCCTTGACTTACCCTTGCCATAGCATGAGAGTGATTTTATCATAAGTATATATATTTGTCAATATCTCTATGCCAACATAATTTCATAGCTCCTCCCTATGGATAAAATATAAATAACGATACTTGGTATACCCCCGAGTGAAATGCTACAATGGTATATTATCTGTGCGCTTGCGGATACTGTATATTATCTGTGCGCTTGCGGATACTTTATAATATATATATATATATATAATTTTCTCTGAAGTTTACAAGTGTCATTAATAATTATGCTAGGGATGACAACCTAGTAAAGAGTGATGCTAAGAAATGTCAACATAACCCTCTATTTATATAAGAGCAAGGCGACGCTTCTGTCTATCTTTGGCGCGAAAGCATGGAATGCACCGCATGAGCATGGGGGCATGCCACCGCCAGAGCGAGGCTTGATTGAGCAGTGCCGGTAGGGGGTCACCCGCCCCTAGGGGTTGGCCGCCCCTTGACCGTGGCCACTAGTCACCACCTTCGCCTGGCAGTCCATGGGCTGGACATGGATCCCTGCTCCATGGTGTTTTGCCTGGTTTGTACTAAATTGATGGGCGTCTCCCTTGTTCCTTTGCGCAAATCAGTGTCAGAATGCGCCTTTCAGTGAATTATTCCATGTATTTGTGTTTGTGACCTGCAAAATAACGTTCTCTAAGTACATGTGGAACTTGGTTAGTAGTAAATGCATATGTGATCAAGATTGCTTATTTCTCCTCTTTTTGTATCATAATTAGCGATCGGATTTGATCGATAATGACCACCAACACTTATGTCGATGCCATACCCTCGAGTATCCCGACTATAGGATTGCTAAACACTGACTCCGGATCAGAAGAGACCCGACCAGGCGTGACGACCCTATTCGAGGAAGGATATCTCTGGAATACGCTAAGACTCCAACTAGGGCACAACTACTTAGCTTGGGGGCAAGTTGATCCCGGATAGCTAGCAATACCCCCTGTTGTAATCATCCAATAGCCCATCGGATATCTTATCGCTCATAGGCATAGCTACATTGTAATCGCAATCTCGCCGAATACAAGCAATACAAGAGTAGCAACTGGACGTAAGGCTTTTACTCGCTTCCTAGGAGCTTGAACCAGTATAAATCTCGTATTTCTACTATAATTGATCTTCGCACCAAGCGGGATTCCCCAAGAACCAAATATCTGGCGGTAAAAAACACCAACAAAATGCATCAATCAAGTTTATGAACTTGCTCCTCCTACTTGTGTGCTTAAATTTCAATTGATCCCCTTACTTTCATATTTCTCCCCCCCCCCCGTGTCATCTTTTCACTATCTTTGTGCACGAATTTCTCCCCCTTTGTCATTAATGACCACAAAGGTTCAAATTTTAGATAGGTTAAGATTATCAATGTCAATCAATGGGGTGAGGATCATTTTCCAAATTTGGTTCATTCTAGAACACTTGCCAAAGATATTTATCTCGGTTTGATCTAAGGACATGCTTCTTTATACCTTGTTTCAAGGGTTATCTTGACCATGTTGAGTTAAACACTTATAGCTCATTTTCTAGATCAAACACTAGGTTCAGAAGTCCACAAACATGTCATATGCTACCACTAGATCAAGTCAAGCATAGAAGCAATAGTGGTACCATACAAGCATCAAATTCATTTGATTTTCATGAATGAGCCTATTAAATGTGAGGAATGACTAGATGCACTAAACATGTCCTTAGCAAAGGATGTATGCATGCCAATCAACTTTTATCTTGGATTTTTTGAAGGAGAGGCATGTCATATTAGTGGGGGGTGCATCAACACATATTTGTAAAATCTTGCTTGAGCAGCCTTATAATGACAATGACAATATTAGGACTAAGAGGAGGATCCTATGGACAGAGGAGGAGGATCTTAGATTGATGAGCTCTTGGATAAAACATTCAACAGACTCTACATGTGGAGCCGATAAGGGTGGTAAAGAATATTGGAGTGAAGTTGTTGAATCTTACAACAAGACTACCCCGGCACTTCGAAAAAGAAATCTGAAGCAATGAAAGGATAGATGGCACAAGATTAACATGTGGACAGATCTGTTCGAATGTGCTTATGTAAAGGCTTGAAGAGTATTTACAAGTGGATATTCCGATCAAATGTGGATTGATGCAGCCCACAAGTTCTGTGATCCTTGAAGCAGTGGCAACTCGGGATATTCATATATGGCATGCTTTTTTTAGTACCGCCGGGTTTCAGAACAACAAAAACGTTCTAAACAAGTCACCACTATTCATTCAAGCAATAAAAGGGGAAGCTCCTACGGTACACTATAACGTAAATGGAACACAATATGACATGGGTTACTATCTTGCCAATAAAATATATTCAGAATGGGCAGTATTCATGAAGACAGTGACGGCCCCTCACTCGGTAGAAGACAAATTATTTGCATTGATGCAAGAAGGGGCGAGGAAAGATGTCAAGTGCGCATTTGGTGTGCTGCAAGAACGCTTTGATATTGTTCGTCGACCAGCAAGGTTATGGAAGCAGGAGGACGTTATCAACATAATGCAAGCTTGTGTTATCCTTCACAACATGATAGTGGAAGATGAGAAGGAATCAATTAGAGAAGTCTTGGATTTGAATGAGAATCCAAGTGCGACGATAGTGCTCCCACCTGAAGGGTGTACAAGCAACAACCCTAATCCATGCTTCGTAGGGGTACTTTGTAGAAATTCCGCTATCAAAGCTCAGCCAACTATTAGGAAACTCAAGAAGGATCTAATCGAGCACATATGGCAACACTATGAAAACAAAGGAAAATAGACAAAAAAAAGGCGTTGCAACTATATATAATATAATTAATATTGATGGTTTCAAAAAATTATTGTAATCATGTTGCTCTTATTTATGCTCAATACATTTTCTATCAAATAGCCACACAATGGTATACAAAAATGTATACTCCCACATCTCACAAAAGAATATCATTCTCGCTTCCTGAAAAGTCAAAACTTTTAAACTATGACCAAATATATATAAGAAAACATTAATATTTATAGTGCATACTTGATATCATTAGATTAATCGTTGGATATAATTTTACAATAAATTTATTTAGATATATAAACATTGCCAAGATTTTCTATAAATCGAGACAAACATAAAAACATTTGACCAACACAAATTATATAATGACACATTATTCATTGTATTCAAGCCAACCTCCAAACTCATCGTTCCATGCCGGTTGAAACCTTCTTCGATTATCTTTTTCCCCAATCTGTGTAGTGGGAAAATTGCACGTGCAAGTATAGGATGGCCCATTCTCTAAATATTTCCTTCTCACCTTCTCCCTCTGATTAGGATGGTAAGAATCGACTTCCTTTCTTAAGCCTGGGTCATATTTGATCTCATATTCCCAATTAAGATCACTTGCACTACCACTGTCCGGTGCTCTTCTTTTGTAAAACCTTTCCATGTCTTTTCTAGCATCCACAAGAATATTTCAATTTTAGTTACTTTGTATCAATTATAAATAAATTATTATAGAAAGAATAAAAAAAGCCTAGCCCTAAAGGCCTAAAATCTGTACAAACTACAAACTAACAAGACTACTGACTACAAGAGGACAGCGACAAGAACAAGATATTGACAGAACTGAAAAAAGAATTAACAGAAGAGAAGTATATATACTTACTTTGTCTCACGGTCGATGAACATAAGAGAAGTAGATAACACAGAACAGGGTCACTGGGAGGCGGGCGAACTGCTAGCTTGTTGCCTGCTGCCGTCCCGTGCGGCCGTGCCATGCTGCGCTGCGCCCAGCAGCAATTGCGCCGTGGGCCACCTGCCGGCGTGCCGCAGCTGTCGCGTCATGCGTGGACTCGAGTCGGGGAAACAAAACGACGGACGCAGCATCGGAGCCGCGGAGGAATAGGAAAGAGAGTCCGCGGGAGCTGAAGCTACAAAGCGTGCAGTCGAAAACTCGAGCGTCGCCAACGCATCACGCAGGCTGTTGTGGGCTCTCCGAGAGATGATGCATATGCATTCCGCGCTGTCAGTATCTTGATCGTCTTGACAACTAATTGCACGTCATGCTGGATATATGTGCGTACCGCGCTAGCTATGACGGACACTGCATTGCACAAAACTTTCTCGATCATGCGATCGGATCCATGGATCGGACGCGAGAGTCAGTAGCTAGCCACGATGGATCGATCGAGATAGATGGATCCACATGCATGTGGCATGGGCCCGGCCACAGCCACGCTTGCGATGTGCCTCTCGTGACTGCCTCGGTGGTAGGGGGTGAAAATGGTATGGATATTTTCCGACCATATTCGAATATTCATCATCCGATACCGTATCTGTATCCAAAGACTCAAATTGCATATTTATAATATCGATACACAATCGTATCCTATCCGACGTAGCTAATACTATCCGTATTCGAATCTGAATCCGAACAGAAATATGAAAACAAATGTAATATTAGTGATGTCCGTCCGTATCCGATCCGTTTTCATCACTACTCAGTGGTGAGTCATGTTAGAAACGATAGGCAATATAAACGACGAAGAACAGTAGATCAAACACATGGGATATGAGATTTTAACATGGAAAACCCTCCCAAGGAAGAAGGAAAAAACCATGGGCACCAGCCAATAAATCTTCACTATATTGGATGAGGTTACAAACGTCGGGGATTTACATCTTTTCTTATCCCAAGACAATGGCTTATAGGAAGTATATATAGAGATGAAAAAACCCTAATAGGCGACGATCCGTACCGCGGGGGCTCCCCCCGCACCCCCAGGTGTCCTTGGGTGTAGAACTTAGCCTTTATCTTATACTATAACTGAATTTGAATCACAACTCAATAAACTCTACCTTGAGACAAATTTCTTCTTGTAGCATAAAACGAATCTTCACCCTGAAACAATAAAGAAATATTTCTGGTGCCAAATAGCCTCTTGGGCTAAACAGTTATACCAACTAAGCTTGAGCAAAGCTCAACTTAAGCAACAAGAACTGGCTTTGTCAATATATCAGCAGGATTATCATGTGTGCTTATCTTACATACCTTCAGCTTACCTTACGCGACAACATCGCAAACGTAATGGTATTTGACATCAATGTGTTTCGTTCTCTCATGGAACATCTGATCTTTAGTAAGACATATAGCACTTTGACTGTCACAAAACAAATTAATGCAAGAATCATCTCCACAAAGCTCAGCAAACAAACCTTCAACCAAACCGATTCTTTACATGCTTCAGCAACAACCATGTATTCTGCTTCAGTGGTAGACAGGGCAACAACGGGCTGCAATGTTGCCCTCCAAGTCACAGCACAACCATCAATAATGAACACATAACCTGTGAGAGATCTCCTCTTATCCAAATCGGCAGCAAAATTTGAATCCACGTAGCCAGTGAGTCCCTTATCAGTCTTGCCAAACTTCAAACAAGTATTTATTGTATCACGAAGGTACGTGCCAAACTTACAATATTGCTTCAAACAAGTATGTATCTACTAACCAAACTCATAGCATATGATAAATCAGGACGAAAGCAAACCATGGCATACATCAAAGAACCAACAACACTAGAATATTGAACTCTTGACATGTACTCAAAATCCTCATCCGTACTAGCACATTATAAAACTGATTAATTTAAAATGAGGAGCAATAGGAGTACTAACAGACTTTGCATCATGCATGTTGAAACGATGAAGAACTTTCTTAATGTAACTTTGCTGACTAAGAAATAATAAACCAGAATTTCTATCTCTTGTAATCTCTATACCTAGAATTTTCTTAGCAGCACCAAGATCCTTCATCTCAAACTCACTACTCAACAGTTTCTTCAATGTAGTGATTTCTTTCTTGCTCTTGGCAGCAATCAACGTATCATCAACATATAATAGCAAGTATATAGGTGATCCATCAATAAATTTAATGTACACACAACTATCAAATTCAGACCTCTTAAAACCATGTGACATCATTAAAGAATCAAACCTTTTATACCATTGACGAGGAGACTGTTTCAAACTATATAAGGATCTCTTTAATTTACAAACATGATCCTCCTTACCAGGTACTATGAACCCTTCTGGCTGATCCATGTATATCTCCTCCTCGAGCTCTTCATGTAGAAACGCAATCTTTACATCTAACTGCTCAAGCTCAAGATCTCGCATAGCAACAATATCGAAAAATATACGAATTGAACTATGCTTTACAACTAGAGAGAACACATAATTATAATCAACACCAGAAATCTGACTGAAACATTTTGATACTAACCTTGCCCTAAATCTTGGAGGCTCACCGAGAGATAAACCCTCCTTTCTCTTGAACATCCATTTACAACGAACGGTCCTTGTTTTGTTTAGGCAAGCGCACACATCGTATGCCATTTTTCTCGAGTGACTGCATCTCCTCTTGCATAGCGGAAATCCACTTCTCACTGTCACCAGAAACAACAACTTCAATGTAGGTAGCCAGGCTCATGAATGTTCTCCACCTGTTCAGCACAACTAAAGGCATAATGAACAATATCACATTCCTCAATTAAACGTGGATGAGGTCCACAATTCCTCTTTGTTCTGCGATCTGACAGTGGACTGATTTTGAGGCTGCAAAATAGGAGGTGAGTACTGAACAATATCATGAACATTGTTATCAACAATTTCAGTTTTATGATCATCTACGTGCTCCAGCCTGCACGCTAACATATTGCTGCTCCTCATCAGAACCAACTGAAAAAACATCTATGGACAAGCTATCGTTAAATATAACTAAATTTGAATCACAGCTGGAGTCATGCATTGCATGCATACCCATCGACGATGACGGTCCCTTTCAATTCTGACTCGCAGTAGATAGATTAGATGGAGGCGGTGGATGCGTGATGAGCTTAGCTGAGAATGGCGAAGCTTATCCCTGAGCTGCGCACCAAGCTCACGTAATTTCCATTTCCTTGCTCCGATCCGTGCCATGCGTCGTCCAGGCCTCGTCGTCTTTCAAATAATGCAGCTACAGTAGGCCACTGCTAGCTGCACTACATCTACGTACCTCAACCTGCTTTGCGTAATTGCGTTGCTTCGTGGATCTGGATACAGCTGAGCTGCTACTACTTACATACCCTACTAGCCAAAATCCTCCCAGCTCTTCTCCTCCTCGCTCCCAAACCAACAAATAAATCGACGAGCGAGCAGCAACAGCAACTACCGACCCGGACTGAAAAGGGAGGAGAGACCTAGCTAAGCTGACGGCCAGCTATGGAGGAAGTAGAGGGGCAGCAGCAGCACGGGGCTAGGCACACCGCCGACGGTGAGGAGCACGTCAACGTCGTCGTCGCCGCCGTCGCTGCGGAGGAGAAACAGCAACAGAAGGTACGTCCGGTGTGTCGTCCTGTGTGTGTCCGGTGTGGACTAATTACACAGTATTAAATCAGGGACTAATTAGGTTTAAAAGATTCGTCTCGCAAATTAATCGTAAACTATGTAATTAATTATTTTTTTAGTCTATATTTAATACTCCATGCATGTGTCGAATATTCGATAGGATAAGGAGTAAACTTTACGGGAGAAATAAAAAAAAAAGCCTTAATGTCGCGTACCTGTTTCAACATCCACTTTTGTCCTATCTTTGCACCTGTTTGATTATTGATTGTTATGGGTGCTATTGTTTTTTTAGAAAAAAATGCTTAAACAAATTTAAAACTATTTAACTCATAAACAGACTTCTCATTTTGTTTGCTATGGAGTTAGTACAAAAGTCTGCCAGACTTCTCAAATATGAGAAAATCAAACAAAGCAAAGAAAAAAATTCAGCGGCGAAATTACACAATCAGAGGCCAAAAGATCCAACGGATCCAAAGAGGCAAATACCCGTGGCATATATAATTAAAAACCTTATTTCTGGTCGACAAATCACAATTGATAATTCTTGCTCTTTCCAATTTGATGTGTTTAGTCTTTCTGTGAAGGATCTGACAACAAGGAAGTACTCGTACGATGTAATAGCTTGGGGGCCCTCTACTCCTTCCATGTGACCATGTGCCGCCAACATGCATGTCCTTGTCGCCGTCGCCACCACTTGTACCTTTGGCATCGTCGGCTTGGCCATTAAGGTGTTGAGGCTGGTTCCCACTTCATAGTCCTGTCACATCGAATGTTGGATTTTAATTTAGAGTATTAAATATAAATAATTATAAACTAATAGCACATATTGATACTAATTTAAGAGATGAATCTATTAAACCTAATTAATCTATGATTTGATAATGTTTTGCTACAGTAAATATGTGGCTAATGATGGATTAATTATGCTTAATAGATTCGTTTCGCGAATTAGTCACTGATTTCTGTAATTAGTTTTATTATTAGTATACAAACATCCGATGTGACACTTCCTGTCTCGTTCGTCGAGCCACCATGGGTTATTGTGACAACATCAGTGCAGTTTACCACTCGAGTAATCCAGTGAAGCATCAACGCATGAAGTGTATCGAGATTGATTACACATTGTTCGTGACAAGTCACTGCCGGGGCAGTTCGTGTCCATCACAAGCCTACGTCATTTCAGTATGCTGATGACATCTTCACGAAGAGGGTCTTCCATCTTCTGTCGTCACAGAGTTTTCCCGTCTGAACTTTCGTCTTCGTGGCTGACGACGCTCCGATTGGCGATTGCTGGGGGTGTTAGACAAGTTCATAAGGTCTTCGGTTAGCATCTAGTAATTATGTCATTGACTACTGCACAAAGCAGCTTTAGGGGCAGTTACAAACCCTGTGTAGGGGTGGTTGGGCCAGTTGCCCCTATAAACCGATTTGTAGGAGCAGCTGGAAAACGAACCACCTTTATAAATAGTTTTTTAGAAATAACAAATCGTTAAAAAAATTAAATACAGGGAGGTCACCAAGCTAGCCACACACGGCGTATGGCTGCGGGGCTTGAACCTAGAACCTCAGCCTTCACACGCCCTTCCCCTATCCACTCCACCCATTAAATACACATGTTCTTTTGGGATATTCGTCTACCTGATTTTATCTCAATCCGATTTTAAAATTAGTATTTGGGACTCTAAACGAATTCAAATGAAAGCTATAAAGTTTTATAATTTTTTTTAGATCTACAACTTTGATTTTGATTATTTTTTCATCCAAGGTCTTTTAAGAATTTGAATTTCAAATGTAAGAAATTCGAATGTTATTTTTTATGGATAGATGATTTCAAATGAAAAAGTTATCAACTACAAAGTTTTATAACTTTCTGAGATCTACAACTTTTGTTTTGATCGTTTCTCCATCCGAGGACGATTGAAAAAATTTAAAATTCAAATGTGAGGAAATTCAAATGCAACTTTCCTTGGATAGATGATTGCAAATTTAAAAGTTGTCAACTACAAAGTTATACAACTTTTCAAGATCTCCAACTTTCATTTTAATCATTTCTCCATCTGAGGTTATTTTAAATTTTTGAATTTCAAATGTGAGAAATTCAAACATATTTTTTCTTCGATAGATGATTTCAAATGAAAACGTTGTCAACTACAAAGTTATACAACTTTTGATATCTACAACTTTTATTTTGATTGTTTCTCCACCCGAGCTCATTTGAAAATTTGAATTTTAACACGTAATCACAACTACATCAAACTTAATGGAGGCAGACATTTTTTATTAATGGAAGTGGGCATTGCAACTGTCTCTAATCAAAAGTCAATGTTAATGGTGACCTACAAGCCCACCTCCGTTAATCACATTAACCGAGGCGAGCGTTCGAAAAGCTCTAGTTTGGTTTTGGATAATTGATGAAATCTATGGACTAATCCTTGCGCTAAGTGTGTAGACAAGAAAAGATAGTCCTATACCAAGTGGTAGAGCTAGATGATAGTCATGGTGATGGTGAAGACCAAACTTGAAGATCAAGTGCTTCAACATGGAAAAGAAGAAAGACAAAACAAAAACAAAAACAAGGTTGATCAAGGCAAGGTATCAAATAGATTTTTTGTTTTGGCACTCAAGACACCATAGAGGGTGTGAGTGTGTTTAGGATCGATAGCCATATTATAAAGAGGGGAAATATTTGGCTGAGCGGTTATCGTGTGCCACTAGATGGCATGATTCTTGCATATGCATTAGGGACCTAGTATGCTAACTTTTAACCCTTGAAAAATGCCTGAAAAAATGCTAACACACGTGCACATAAGTTACACGCTTTGTGGTTAGCAACTTGGAAGCAGGGCTAAAGCGCTTGCAGAGTTAGAAAAAGAAAAGGAGACTGTGGGGCAGTGATCCGTACCTAGGGATCTGTGTGTCCGGTACTAAACCCTAGCTCTCGGGCAGTGGTGCAGCACTGACCGGACACTGCACCGGACGCATGGGGTGTGTCCGGTCATGCGGTCCAGATAGTGTACACGGTGGCTTCGCAATCGGACTCTGGAAGAAGTGGCTGACCGAATGCGTAGGGGGTGTTAGGTCATTGCTGACGTATGCTGGCGTATGGTCATGTGTGACCGAACGTGTCCGATCTTGAAAAAATATGCTCGGGGAGCTCTCTGCATAGAATTCGTCGTGACCGGACCCTGAGGCATCAGCGTCCGGTCATTCTCGAGAGGCACTTCCGATAGTTGTTCAACTCTAACTGACCGTTAAGTTACCGTTGAGATCAAGTGGCTGCAATTCAAAGGCGTGAGAGGTGGCGGCTATCGGTCGACCGGACTTGGCCGACCGAATGTTGGGGTCCGTCCGGTCAGTGCGTCTGATCATGACTGCACAGAGCTTGGGGCTCACTCTCTTGGCACTTTGACATACTTGACATCCTTGTGAGCCTAAGCAAACACCTCCCACTCATCTACATCATTGATTCATCATTATAGTGAGATTGGGAGTGATTCCTAGTGCATTTGCTTGAGTGATTGCATCTAGTGGCACTTGGGGATCATTGTGGCTATGGAGTTCTTGTTACTCTTGGTGGTTGCCGCCACCTAGATGGCTTGGAGCAGCGGAGGTGCATCGACACGAGTTAGTGATTGTTCGTGGCCATCTCCCGGTGATTGTGAGGGTTCTTGTACCTTCCCCGGCGGAGAGCTGAAAGGTAACTCTAGTAAATTGCTCGTGTCATTGAGTTACCTCACTTATGGGTAGTGATGAGGACATCACTTCTTAAGCGATGTCCTCCAACTGTCATGCAAGGTCCAATGACCCGGGCTCGAAAGCGACAACTCAATTTAGAGGTGAGCTCGTTCTTAAGCGATACTTTTCATACTTTTGAGAATAGACTACTACCTAATATGTTATCTTGATTAGGAACATTGGAGAGGGTCATGAAGGACTTATATGAAGTGGTGGAGGTGATGATGACCAGCAAGGACGTCCAACACAAGCCAGAGGCCCAGTCCAACAAGAATTCGAGTCTGCCACAGCCTCCAGGACCAGTCTGCCTTAAACTGGTCACCCAGGACGCATCCGGACTCCGTTTTCGATGATCCACATATGGATGGAAAGCTAATTTAATAAGGAAGCCAATCCAAGTGGTTTCACTTCAAAACCTCTTCGGAATCAACAGGAATCGTCAAAACAAGTCAGCATCCAGAATCTACCAGGGTGCTGCGACACCTTTCTTTTGGTCTGTTGGACCGTGTATCGTGTTTGGGCCCATTAGAGGGCGCATCCAGGGTAGGAGATGACCCTAAGACCTTTATAATCATACGCCGCCACTGTCATTAGGTTTTGGGTTTTGCTTAGATTATTCTGTCAAGAACAGTTTCGCTGTTCATCGGTTTGTGAGACCCCAACTTCGTGAGATAATCATTCATCTGCAATTTGGTTGCGTTCTTTCTTGTTCTTGCTTGTGTTCTTCATTGCGCGGGCAGGGATTAGCCTTCTTGGCGAGGTCAACCTGGTCTGTGACTTGGTTGATAACCAGAGGAGCTGTGGTGCTAAGATTGCAGGGTTCGATCTTTCAATCTGAAGCCGGATCGGTGTGTCATTCTCCGCCACAACGATAGTTACCATCACCTGACAGAAGATTGGGATCCCCGTCTCCATTAAGTGGTATCAGAGGTAAGGTATACCATTAGGTTCACATTTATTCCCTAGTTTGAGTGTTTCGCATTCGTCCCATAGTCCAGTGCCATACTCGTTTTTCCTATCCTAGAACCTTCCGTGCCATAACCTTTGCATATTTCAGTTTCAGAGTCCCTCGTGTTGAGTTTGTGTCCTGGTCGAGGTCTTGTTGCTGGTTAGGTCGTGTTAGAGTCCAGTTCATATGTTTTTCCCCATCAAATCTTTGCTGTTGTGACCAGTTTTGTGCACATTGTTCCCGTTTTGTCCTCTAATTCGGAGCCAATTCTTAAAACTGATCTAGTTTTCGCATACGAACTCCGATTTTGACGTTCCATATATCAAAATCGATCAGAAAAAAATTTCGGATCTGTCCATCCCCAGCTTTGCCGGGGTTCAAAAATTTTAGATTAATCGACACAAACCTTGTGACCATGAAAAGAGGATCTTGTGACCACTTTTCGGGCGCCTCCACCAGCGAGCAAGCGACCAGCAGCCTCTGGAGTTTCCGCTACACCTAAGGCACCTCCCGCACGACCTTCAAATTTAGGTAAAAATTCTTTGCAGGTGCCTACTAAGAGTTCCTCATCCGTTGCATCGACGGGACGCACTTCGGGTATTCAGTGCCACCGCTGCCATGGCATTGGCCATATGCAGAAGGACTGCCTAAGTCAGCAGGCATATATTGCTACAGAAGATGGTTACATCGGCACCTCTGACATTGAGGATGAAGAAGACCAAGATGCAGATGAGGACGATGGCGAAGTCCTTGGTGATGAGGCCACGGCGTCCTATAGGAGCATCATTGTACAGCGGGTGCTCAGCTCACAAGTCCAGCAACCTGAGAAGCTACAATGCCATAACTTGTTCCAGATTTTCTTCGTCATCAGCGACCATCGAGCACGTGTCATTATTGATGGAGGTAGCTACAATAATTTGGTGAGTTCTGATTTGGTCAAGAAGCTTGGCTTGACCACACGCCCACACCCACATCCATACCATATCCAGTGGCTAAATGATTCTGGTAAAGCAAAGGTAGCATAAACTTGTAGAGTTTCATTTTCTATTGGTTCTTATGCTGATTCTATTGATTGTGATGTGGTACCTATGCAAGCTTGTTCACTCTTATTAGGTCGTCCTTGGGAACATGATAATGATGCTACACACCATGGTAGAAGTAATAAATACACTTTTGTGCATAAAGGAAATAAAATTACTTTGGTACCTTTGACCCCTGCTCAAATTGTACAAGCTGATAGAGAACGCGCTGCTAGTTTGAATGATGTTCAATCTGAAAATCAGCAAGTTGCTAATTCTATTTTCCCACCTAAAAAGGATAAGTCTACATCAATTTCTAAGGCTAAGGGGATTAAATTGAAGGGTGGTGTGATGCTTGCAACAAAATGTGACTTTGCTAAAATTTTTGATGATGATATTTGCTATGCTTTGGTATGCAAGCGAGCTATGTTTTCATTTGATGATATTGTTAGCTCGGTACCTCCTGCTGTCACTAACCTTTTGCAAGAGTACGAGGACATTTTTCCAGTTGAGATACCCCTGGGGCTGCCACCTATGAGAGGGATAGAGCATCAAATTGATTTGATTCCGGGAGCGACCTTTCCCAACCGAGCTGCCTATCGAACCAATCCTGAGGAGACTAAGGAAATTCAGCGGCAAGTCCAAGATCTTTTGGACCATGGGTATGTACATGAAAGCCTTAGTCCTTGTGCCGTTCCTATACTTTTGGTTCCTAAGAAAGATGGAACTTGGCGTATGTGTGTTGATTGTAGAGCCATCAATAATATTATTATTTGGTATCGTCATCCTATTCCTAGGCTAGACGACATGCTAGATGAGTTGTGTGGTTCTATAATTTTTACTAAGATTGACTTGCGAAGTGGCTACCACCAAATACGAATGAAACTTGGAGATGAATGGAAAACTGCGTTTAAAACCAAATTCGGGTTCTATGAGTGGTTAGTAATGCCTTTTGGTTTGACAAATGCACCTAGCACTTTCATGCGCTTAATGAATGAGGTTTTAAGAGCTTTTATTGGACATTTTGTAGTAGTTTACTTTGATGATATATTGATTTACATCAAGTCTTTTGATGAACATATGGATCACTTACGTGCTGTTTTTAATGCTTTACGTGATGCACATCTATTTGGTAACCTTGAGAAGTGCATCTTTTGCATGGATCGAGTTTCTTTTCTTGGCTATGTTGTAACTCCATAGGGAATTGAGGTGGATGAGATGAAAATTGAAGCCATAAAGAGCTGGCCGGTTCCCCAAACCGTCACATAGGTGAGGAGTTTTCTTGGTCTTGCAGGATTCTACCGCCGCTTCGTCAAAGATTTCAGCACTATTGCTGCCCCCTTGCATGAGTTGACGAAGAAAGGAGTGGTGTTTCATTGGGGAGAGGCACAAGAGGAGTCCTTTGACACTTTGAAGGACAAGCTTACACACGCACCGTTGCTGCAACTTCCAAATTTTGGTAAGACTTTTGAGCTAGAATGTGATGCTAGTGGAGTTGGCATTGGTGGTGTTTTGATGCAAGATGGTAAACCAGATGCTTACTTTAGTGAAAAATTGCATGGTCCTATTCTTAATTATTCCACGTATGATAAAGAATTATATGCACTTGTTCGTTCTTTAGAGACGTGGCGTCATTATTTGTGGCCTAAAGAATTTGTTATTCATTCTGATCATGAATCGCTTAAGTATCTTCGCTCTCAAAATAATCTGAATCGTAGGCATGCTAAATGGGTTGAATTTATTGAATTTTTTCCTTATATTATCAAACACAAGAAAGGGAAGGATAATGTGATTGCTGATGCTTTGTCTAGAAGATATGCATTGCTATCCCAACTTGATTGCCAGATTTTTGGTCTTCAATCCATTAAAGAACAATATGCGCTTGATCCTGATTTTAAGGATGTGTTGCTTAATTGTAGAGAGGGACACACATGGAATAAGTTTATGATCAGTGATGAGTTTTTGTTTAGAGCTAACCGCCTATGCATTCCAGTTGGTTCTGTTCGTCTTTTGTTGTTGTAGGAGGCACATGGAGGCGGATTGATGGGACATTTTGGTGCCAAGAAGATGGAGGAGGTGCTGTCCACACACTTCTTTTGGCCAAGGATGAGGCGAGATGTAGAGCGGTACGTGGCTCGGTGTGCCACATGTCAAAAAGCTAAGTCGCAGTTGAATCCACATGGTTTGTATATGCCTCTTCCTGTTCCTTCTACTCCTTGGGCAGATATATCTATGGATTTTGTGTTGGGATTGCCAAGGACTAAGAGGGGGAGGGATAGTATTTTTATGGTGGTTGAACGTTTTTCTAAGATGGCACATTTTATTCCTTGTCATAAGAGCAACGATGATGTTTATATTGCTGACCTTTTCTTTAAGAAATCATTCGCTTGCATGGTATGCCTTCTACTATTGTTTCAGATCTCGATGTAAAATTCTTGAATAATTTTTGGCGCACGTTGTGGAATAAATTGGGGACCAAGCTGCTATTTTCTACAACATGTCGTCCTCAAACTGATGGGCAAACTGAGGTTGTGAATCAAACATTGTCCACCATGTTGAGAGCCATTTTGAAGCATAATTTGAAGATGTGGGAAGAGTGTTTGCCACATGTGGAGTTTGCATATATCAGGGCGGAACATTCTACCACCAAGGTAAGTCCTTTTCAGGTAGTGTATGGTTTTAAACCCCATGCTCCTATTGATCTTTTGCCTTTACCTACCACTGAGAGAATACATAGTGATGCTAGAGAGCATGCTGATTTTATTCGTAAGTTGCATGAAACAACAAAGCAAATATTAAAAGAATGAATGAAAAGTATAGAATTGCTGGTAGTAAAGGTAGAAAAGAGATTAAACTTAAACCTGGTGATTTGGTTTGGTTACATTTAAGAAAAGATAGATTTCCTGAGCTACGTAAGTCTAAATTAATGCCAAGAGCAGCTGGTCCTTATAAGATCATTGAGAAAATAAATGATAATGCCTACAAACTTGAATTGCCACCAGAGTTCGGGGTTAGTCCCACCTTTAACATTGCATATTTGAAACCTTATTTGGGAGAAGAAGATGAGCTTGAGTCGAGGATGACTCAAATTTAAGAGGGGGAGGTGATTAGGACATCACTTCTTAAGCGATGTCCTCCAACCGTCATGTAAGGTCCAATGACCCGGGCTCGAAAGCGACAACTCAATTTAGAGGTGAGCTCGTTCTTAAGCGATACTTTTCATACTTTTAAGAATAGACTACTACCCAATGATGTTATCTTGCTTAGGAACATTGGAGAGGGTCATGAAGGACTTAGAGGAAGTGGTGGAGGTGATGATGACCAGCAAGGACGTCCAACACAAGCCAGAGGCCCAGTACAACAAGAATTCGAGTATGCCTCAGCCTCTAGGACCAGCCTGCCATAAACTAGTCACCCAAGACGCATCCGGACTCCGTTTTCGATGATCCACATATGGATGGAAAGCTAATTTGATAAGGAAGCCAATACAAGTGGTTTCACATCAAAACCTCTTCAGAAACAAGTCAGCATCCAGAATCTACCAGGGTGCTGCGACACCTTTCTTTTGGTCTGTTGGACCGTGTATCATGTTTGGGCCCATTAGGGGGCGCGTCTAGGGTAGGCGACGACCCTAAGACCTTTATAATCATACGCTGCCACCGTTATTAGGTTTTGGGTTTTGCTTAGATTATTCTATCAAGAACAGTTTCGCCGTTCATCGGTTTGTGAGACCCCAACTTCGTGAGATAATAATTCATCTGCAATTTGGTTGCGTTCTTTCTTGTTCTTGCTTGTGTTCTTCGTTACGTAGGTAGGGATTAGCCTTCTTGGTAAGGTCAACCTGGTCTATGACTTTGTTGATAACTAGAGAAGTTGTGGTGCTAAGATTGCAGGGTTCGATCTTTCAATCTGAAGCTGAATCGGTGTGTCATTCTCCGCCACAACGATAGTTACCATCACCTGACGGAAGATCGAGATCCCCATCTCCATGGGGGGTGATGCCCAAGACTCTATAAATAGCAGCCTTCACTCTCCTTAGGGTTTGGGTTTTGTTTAGTTCTTGATTTCCTCGTGAAACAGACATCGTTTTGCTGCAACTGTCGCCGCCAAGGCCGCTTGCTGTGAACCAGGGCCCCAGTTCTTGATCTTGTTCGCCTGTGGCGATTAGTCCTTTCGAATAAAGACTTGAACTCCTTATTTTCATAAGTCTCATATTTATTTGCAATTTTAGATTGCGTTCATTCCGTTCTTGCTTGTGTTCTCGATTCGCTTGCAGGAAAGCCTTCTCGGCGAGGTCAATCGCATTTGCGTGGTTGATAACCAATGGAGCAGAGGTGTAACGGTTGCGGGTCCGACTCAGTCTTGGTTCGAAGCCTAGATCGTGAACGTCGAGTCTCCACCAATCGACGCTATCATACCTTTCGGAAGATTGGGCCTAGTCTACATCAGAAAGGGAGGGGGTTGACCAAGTGTGGCAGAACCGCCCGAAATAACGCACTTACGGAGGTGCTCGTCTTCCACCAGACACTAAGCACCCCGAAAGCACGCCACAGTGGGCAGGTTTCATCGGGCACACCCTAAGGGAGAGCTCAAATAGTCCACATTTTCCCCAAGGATCCAATAATGAGAACAAGTTACAATACTTGGTTCATTTCATACATCCAGAGTTCTTAGAAATTTATTATTACATTGCCAAATTCAGAGTGCGGAATATTAAACAGTGGAATGATAATAAACATCTATCGATAATGAACAAGGATTCGTCTGTGCCAGCAGAAGAATTCTTCACACAACGGGTACTCCTCAAGTTGAACCTGCAACAGGGGTAAATAAACCCTAAGTACACAATGTACTCGCAAGACTTATCTGACTAGTGGGAATAATTTCCCGACTACAATGGATATGCAAAGCTTTATGGTTTGCTAGGTTTCTTTTTGTAGAAAGCAATTCTAGTAGTGAATCCTTATTTATGTAATTATTAGTAATCATGATTAATTTATTATCTAGTCATTCTATGTAAGCACCTGTTCTACTTTCAAGCAAGTGTTGAGCAATCAGTTCCATTTCATCCCCTTTCATTTTTCAGTTCTTACTACGATGCTAGACTTTAGACAAGCCATACTAGAATGCTAGCGATTCGCGAATCAATGCCCCCTGCTGGGTACCCCGAAAACACACTGCCTCGCTTGTACCCTAGGCACAAGTAGGACCAACCCATCACCCTCCTATCACGGGGTCTAGGTCCCGTCCAAACTTGGACTCCAAGCCCCCGCTCCTAAGTCCTAGACTTAGTGCGGTGCAAGGACCTCCACCATCCCCACCTCCAATCATTCAGTCCAGAAAGAGCTGGAACCCATGACAAGAGAGCAATAAGTCTTCCCTACACCCATATCCAAGTATGTGCTCGGTATAATAAGTCTGTGACTTGCCTAGAACCCAATGCAATGGCCGGTTCTTAACCGACATAGACAGGGAAAAAGTGTAACCAAGCTATACCCTGTTGGCCGCAGGACATAATCTCTTAGATCCACCAATACCCAAACCATATCACAGCTCGGTCTCCAGTTTTCCTTTCCACCATTTTATCATGAGTGATCATAATTATCACCTATTGTGAGTAACGGTAGGTTACTCACGCTACCGATACCCTGAGCATAGCAGCTACTCGACCTATACTAGTTCGACTCATAGGTAGGTATATCTATGCATGTAGTTTCCATGAAATGCCTGTAACATAAATGCACATGATATATATATTCAGTGATCGTTCAAAAATAGGGGTTATGCATCGGGGCTTGCCTTAGGATAGGCGGTGGGTCAACACAGTCAGCAACGAACGACTTCTGAAGCTCCCTCCTATACGAGAACCTCCTCCTCGTACTCCTTAATAATCTCCTCATAGTCCTATTTGTCCGTAGGCACGAACTCTACCAACTCGTGATCTACATGCATGAAATAATGATGCAACACTTAGTAATACGGACAACAATAATTCTTAAAATAAAAATACATGTATCAAGCTACTGAACTAGCTCTAGCGCCTAAGATGCTACGTTACCTATCAACCTACTCTAGGGCTACAAAAATTACAGTGAGTGCATAATAATCTAATGAGCCTACTGTAAAAATTTCATGGCTAAAGCTAGCACCGATTTGCCACAAAAATTCCTGCAAATATTAAGCTAACTAATACTAAGCTTTAAAAATTGAATTTATGAATCTATCGTTACCACATATAACTATAAACTAACTACACCATGATCTAGATAACATTTTTATGAACCTAACAAATTTTGTTTCACTATTTTTGAATACCTGCAATATTTACTATCATTTTTCAAAGTTTGGCTTAAAACCAAATTGAATAAACCTTTACTAATTCACTGGAAATTGAAAACCGAATTCCACCACGCGGCCCGTGAGTGAGCGGCGTGGCCCACTCTCGCGCACTGCATAGCAGACTGGCGTGGCCCATGAGGCTCGGCGTGCAGACGTAGCCCACGGTGGAGCCCATGCGCAAGCTGGCTTTTTTGCTAAAGAGCCCCCGTTCTCTTTCCTATTCGCGAAGCTAACTTAACACTATTTAACTGAGTCATGGCTTTTTCATCTAGCACCCTGCTCTTACTCAAATTCCTGTTTTTCAAGGTCCCTGGCCAGAACTTAACAGAGGTTGCGGCATCTCTAGCCAAACGCCAGCGAGCACGAACCTCCTCGGCAGCAAACCTCACCACCGTGACACTCTTCATCACAAGCGCAGTCGATATAGGTACAAAACACCACAAATGGTGCCGCACAGAGGCATGGCCATACACCACGGTGGGGTTTGGCCGTGGTGACACTGACGCTAGTGAAAATGTCTAGCCCAACGCTACCATCACTACCTAGATTCCATGCCTAGAGTACTGATAACATTCTAGAGGTCCTAGATGTACCCGTTCTACTCCCAAACAAGCCGACCATGGACATAGCATCTACACCACATCCGTCGGTGGTGGCCATGCGCTTCGGCGAGCCTTGGCCCTAACCGACTCAACCATCTAACCTAGGAGCAGGAGGGCCTCACTAGAGACGTGTAGGTGGCCTAGGACGAAGTTGCGAGGCTCGATAAGGTGGTTGGCCACGAGCTGTGGAGTTGCTCTGGTTCACTGCAAGGGTGGCGATGACATCCTCGGTGACCTGCTGCTCTACCGGCAAAACTACTACATGGGCGAGGCAACCAAGTCAACATGATGCAAAAGCACCGCTCAATTGAAACAACAGGAGCACGGAGCGATGCCCTAGGCTGGGCACCCGCCTCGATGGCCATGGCGGACCGCCGTGAGGAAAATGCTCCGCAATACCTTACTAGAGGATGAAAGCTCGTCGGGTCAACTCCAATCACGAGCTAACTACTAGAGCTAGTTGTGTGCATGGTTAATTGGATGGAGGTGGATGGTGAGAGGCCAATTAGGTGGACGACATTGTTTGGTCTTAAGGGGGTCGATGGCAGGGGAAACCTCAATTTGACGCCCCGACATCGTATGGCTATAGCAGTGGCAAGCTTGGCGCAAAGCTAGACTCCAAATCAAGCTCCAGACGTGCGCAACTACAAGGAAGGGGCCAGGCTCTATGGGTTGGCCTTGGCGTGGCTCGGCCGGCCGGTGCGACGCCATTCAAGGCAACATGATGGGGAGCATGGCATGGCGCAGCCACTAAATGGGAGAGGACATGGTGCGATGAAAGATAGCTTCATGTGCCCAGTACGAGTCTAGCATGATTATGTGCGACCGCTAGCGCCATGACTCGTAGGACGACGGTAGCTAGGCCACGTGATGGCACAACGGGCACGCGCAGCAGCGGCAGCGACGATGCGACTGCGAGTGATGTGAGCACATGCGAGGTGATAACGTGATGTAGCGGCACATGCGCATGCTGGCGATGATGATCGTGGACTAGGGATGCCACTGCACCCAAGTGAACGTTGATGGCGAAGGCAGGGCCGGCAACGACGTGATGTGGGCTGGCCTAAGGGCACCAGTAGCGATGTTGACAGGAGCGCACAGCTGTGGTAGTGGGAAGGAGCAGCCGCACGCCCCGGGTAGCCGGCCACCATGGCCAGCTGGGGGTGGCCAGACACACGCGTGCGTGGCCGACATGTCGACAACGGCACAGGGCAGTGGTGACCGCAGCCATGCAATGAAACTAGCTGGAAACGTCATGCACACAACTTTTAAAGCGTTCCAAAAATCAAACTCGATGATTCAAATGCCAAACCAGTTTTTCTATACTCAAGAGTGTATGTTAAACTACCTAATGTTTTCCTAATTGGTAAATAGTCTTTACACGGTCGCCCTTCGTTTAGCGTTTAGGATGTTTACACGGTGTTTAAACAAAGTTAAATGGTCTAAACAGTTTTATACTTTAAAAAAATACATATAATTATATATGTGCCTGTAAAAAATCAAGTATTCTAGCATTTATACATATTTATCTGAAGTAAAAATCAATTAGTTTGGTATGTATATATATTTATGCATGTGAAAAGAACCAAATATAGATATTTATGCATGTAACATATCAAGTGTACACATTTATAAATAAAATAAACTTAAGTATACAAATTTATCCATACAAAACTGAACTAGATTTACCTCGTGTTCGCCTAAACAGCCATTTAAACAGCTGTTTAGCCCGTTTAATATTGTTTATCTCTGTTCCGTTTAGACCGTTTAGACCGTTTTTCCCATTTTTTTACCATTTAAATGGTCAACCGTTTAATTTCCGTTTACCACCTAAACAAAACTAGTTTACCACCGTTTACCGTTTACTGGCCGTTTAAACGGCCGTTTAGGCCATTTAGGCGAACACCGTAAACTACTGAAATAAGCCCTAATACCACACCATTACTTAATCCAAATCTCCAACAAAAATTGCCGAACTTAGCCTCGTCAAAGTGTTTTCCGTCATAAGAAATTCGACTAAGTCTCAAACGGTTTCGCGTCGAATTCGATTTCCAAGCTATTTGATACGCTATCTAGTGAATTCCATTCTCGACTGCAAGTATTTCATCGTCACCTATGAAGCTTAAACTACAAACTTTATTAAAGTTTCGTATATGCGTTCTATAGCATTTTCAGTTCCATAAAAAATCGTTTAAACCCTAAGTGATATAACGTGACATGAAATATAACATTCGTTTTGCGTTTCCAATGAACGTTTCGAGTTACGTACATTGCTTTACACCCTATATTACACACATTTACACATAATTATGATGCTCATGAAGTGTTTTAGTAAAAGATTGTACAGTGTAACACCGAGGGTGTTACAAATCTACCCCCTAAAACAAAATCTTGACCCGAGATTTCATGTGCCTAGTGTGGGAAAGAAGATAGGAAATACATTTCAATGTAGACAACTACCTATCTGAACCTAGAGAGAAGGTGTGGGTAATGCTTCAATATATAGCTCTCTTGTTCCCACGTGGCTTCATCCTCTGAGTGGTTTTGCCACTGCACCTTGTAGAACTTCACCACATTGTTCCTTGTCACTCTTTCCTTTTCGTCTAGGATTTTTACAGGGTGCTCAATATAAGTCAAATCAGGCTAGAGGGGAATTCCTTCAATTTCCATAGCTTCATCAGGTACCCGCAAACATTTCTTCAACTAAGATACGTGAAACACATTATGTACCGCAGATAAAATATTGGGATGCTGGAGACGATAAGCAACTAGGCCACACTACTCCAAAACCTTGTAAGGACCCACATATCAGTGGGGCTAGCTTGCCACAGACACCAAACCAATGCACCCCTCTCATAGGAGACACCTTGAGGTACACATAATCCCCAACTACAAACTGCAAGGGCCTTCTTCTCTTGTTTGTATAAGCTTTCTATCGGCTCTGAGCTACCTTCAAGTGACTTTGAATAATGCTTACTTGCTCTCTAGCCTCTTTGATGAAATCAGGCCTAAACTATCCACAAATCTCCTACTTCAACCCAGTTAGTTGGTGTCCTACATTTCTTTCCATATAGAGCTTCAAATGGTGCCATACGAATGCTCTCCTGATAGCTAGTGTTGTAAGAAAACTCAGCTAACTTAGGCATTCATCCCACTTCTTAGGGAAAAGAAATGGCACAAGCTCTCAACATGTCCTTGAGTACCTGGTTCACCCTTTCAGTTTGTGGATGATAAGCTAAGCTTCTGAGGAGATGAGTACCAAGACATTGCTGAAGTTGCTCCCAGAAACAAGAGACAAAAACTGACCCTCTATCACAGATGATAGTGAGGGGAACTCCAGTGCAAAGTCACAATTCCGGTCAAAATATATCTAGGGCATACATCCTGGTGGAATATCTGGTGTCCACTGGGATAAAATGGGCAGACCTAGTGAGATGGTCCACAATGACCCAAATAGAATCATAGCCCTTGGATGTGCGGGGCAAACCCACCATAAAGTCCATGGAGATATCTTCCCATTTCCAAATAGGGATGGGCAAGGGCTGCAAATATCTCAGGGTATGCATATGATCTGCTTTAACTCTTCCACAAGTGTCGCACTCCGCGACATACTTAGTGATGTCCTGCTTTATGTTGGACCACCAATACAAGTGGCACAAATCATGGTACATCTTGTTGCTGCCAGGATGAATAGACAACTTGGAATGATGGGCTTCATTCAAAATATTCCTTCTCAACTCCTCATTTGATGGAACCACCAATCTATCCTTGTGCCTCACTACACCTTGCTCATCAACACTAAACTAAGGACCACTCCCTTCGGCAATCAATTTCTTGATGTGAGGAATTTCTAAAGTATCTTACCTTTGCTCCACAATAATCTGCTCAAGCAATTCCAAGACTAAGGCAATGTGAGCTAGCACCTCAGCATGATTGAGAGACAAAGGTGTTTCTTCAACCTAATAAGACTTCTGGCTCAAGGCATCAGCTACCACATTGTCCTTTTCCGGGGTGATAATGTACCTCCAAGTTATAATCCTTGATCAATTCCAACCATCTCCTTTGCCTCATATTTAACTCAAACTGAGTAAACATATATTTGAGGCTCTTATGATCTGTAAAAATATGTACTTTGTTGCCCAACAAATAATGCCTCCAAATTTTTAGAGCGTGGACCACAACAGCAAGCTCTAAATCATGGGTGGGGTAATTCACTTCATGCTTTTTTAGTTGGCGCGAAGCATAAGCTATCACACGCCCATCCTACATAAGCACACATCTGTCAGGTGCAGGACCCATGGGATACCCCACAAGGAAGGGAGAAGATATAGTCTCACTAGGATTCTTCCCCTATAATCTTAGTAGAAGTATTATTCTGTAATCCTACTAGGAACTCTCATTGCAAATCGACTAGGATTCTGACCTCCTGACTATATAAAGGAGGGCAGGGTTCCTAGGGATGGGAGTTAGACTTTTAGCAACACAACACTTTATAATCAATCCAACACAAAGGCTAACACCGACTTGATGTAGGGCTATTACTCGATCATGGTCGAGGGCCCGAACCAGGATAAATCGACTATCTCTTATGTTTACCAGTCGAGTTCTGCATATGCTGAAGCCTGAACAAACTACCCTAGGTACCCCTGTGGCAGGCTATCAATGGTCAAACATCGATAGCTGGCGCGCCAGGTAGGGGCTTTCGGTGAATTTACACCCGAGAGCTCGACAGACCTCAGTCAACATGATCTTCTCGATGAGATCAACCTTCATCTTCGGTTCATGGATCTACGAGGTAGGCGACTGATGGCAAGCTCCAAGACTGTCTCCTTGAAGATTCAAATCATCATCAAGACCTTTCCATTTCGGTGACAATGATAGATCAACTTGCTGGAAGATTCACACAGCTTGCGATGTCTGATCCAACTCAGATTTTGTGGCTTCACACATCCGATTCAAACTCAGTTTCCATTTCTGAGATGGAGTCTTATCTGAGTTCTTTCAGAAAACCGAGTTCTTTTCTAAGAAGGCTCTAGAACACGACATCAACCTATCAAGAATACAGCTCAGAATACACTCAGAGTACTTTAAAGAAGTCAGGTCCTCTTCTGTTCGGACTCCACAACATGGCAACTGTCTTATCAGACATGGCCCGAAGGATCCACCAATCCAGTGCTTAGAATGCCATTGAATGGAGCCCAAGAATGGTCTCGTCTTAACCATAACATCTCAAGACTGCATCATCCACTTGGCCAGGTTCTGTTCCTGAGGATAGCGGACACCCAACTAGTTCGACAATGCAACAACAACAACAGCTCTACCCTACCAAGAAGGAGATTCGATCTAGTGACCTTGGAGCCTCTACTGAAGTTATCAACAACTCTAACAGTACGGAAACCAACGTTGATGATAGAACAACTCACGCTCGAGAAGTATTCATGATTCGCCGTCCTCGATCACCATTAGTCCCCCCTAAAGCGCCCGACATTAGGTCTTCAGATGAATCTGAATCCAACATATCACCATTTACCTAGGGGCATGATGGTGAGACCGAGAGTCAGAGGCAAGCCAGGGAGAAAAAGAACAAATTGAAACAAGGACATCAACGCCGTGCCAAGCAGTGCAAGGAAGCTTGGATCAAATATGAGTCAGATCTAGCTGAGTACAATAGAAGAAGATTAGAGCAAGAGGTCGAAGTAGGACGAGTAGTGAATACACCATATGATAAGATCCAAGAAGCGCTAGAAGAACTCAGGGCGACTTCACATCCCAATGAAAAACAAGACCAGCTCCGGGACTTCCTCTGATCAACAGTCCTAAGGACGCACAATGGAAGGGCCCACTCAAGACTACCTGACAGATCAACATCTCATGAGCAGGAAGATCAAAATCAAAGGAAGTCCGCTTTCGAGAGACTTGGACCAAGTGGAAGTCACAACAGAGAAAGTAGAAGAAATCATAGTCAAAACGACCGGGTTGAACAACCAAGAAAGGCCAGAAGCAAAGCACCTACTTGGACAACCACGCAAAACTACTCTCACCAAGACAACAGTTGGCAAGAAGGGGGCGCTGAATCAGAATACACAGAAGCCAGAACGCACGATAGATTCCCCTGTTTTGCAAACAGACTTGCTTCAATACGACTGCCTCACAAGTTCAAGCTGTCCAACCACTCCAAGTATGATGGCAAGACCGAACCAAAGCAATGGCTCAGAATTTACTTGCAATCGATTGAATTGGCCAGAGGAGACGACGACATCAAGACCTTGTTCTTTCCCATGGCCCTAGAAACCATGCCAGCTTTAGTGGTTTGACAAATTGAATCCAGGATCAATCAGAAATTGGGAATACTTGCAAAGAGCTTTCTGTGAAAATTTCACGGGTATCATTACACACCTAATCACCCACGCAGAGTTAAAAGGACTCAAGCAGAAAGGAGGCGAAAGTCTCAGAAATTACTATCGACGATTTGGCTGAACTACGAGCTCAAGTACATGACATCACCCAACGAGAAGTAATCGAAGCTTTCTCTCACGAAATCATGGCTAGGTGCCAATTTCAAGACTTCTGCAAAGAAAACCCAAGAAACAATGAAGAATTCAGACGAACTAGTGGAAAAGATGATTACCGCCGAGGAAAAGACACGAGAAAGATTCTCGGATAGAAACAATCGAGACAACCCTGGATAGGCAAAATCTTCAAAACAACAGACATCAGGAAAGAAAACATGGACCAAGACAACACCGTAGCAGTGACTGACAAATCAAGGAAGTTTTCCAAGCCCAGAAGGCTATGACTGACATTGAAAACATGCGTTGCATCTTGCGCCGTAAAGGAAATCACACCATCGGAGATTGCTACACCTTCAAGGATCGATACATAAGGAAAGATAGTAAGGAGAATACCAAAGAAGGCAATCAGGAAAAAAGAAGAAGACAACCACGAAGACAAGGGATTCTAAAAATCCAAGGGGGACAGTAGCAGTAATCTTTGCCGGGGTTCCAGATTCCAGAAGCAAACATCAAGAAAAGCTAGCGTTACGAACCATCATGGCAGCAGAACCTACTACACTAAGATATCTCAATTGGTCACAGTATCCAATCTAATTTTAAGAGAAGACCAATGAACTAGCATGGGAAACACAGGCCATTACCCACTGGTTCTAGATCCAACTATTGTCGGTATGACTATTATGAAAGTACTAATCGACGGGGGAGCCAGACTCAACATCATTTTTTCAGAAACTCTAAGGAAGATGGGACTAAAACTCTGTCGGGATGATTACACCAACAAGCACACCTTTTTATGGCATAGTACCCGGCAAGGCAGCAATGCCACTTGGACAAATCACCCTACCAGTTACTTTTGAGACTCCCTCAAACTACCATATAGAGTTCATCAAGTTATAAGTTGCAGACTTCGATTCATCATACCACGCAATCCTTGGCCGCCCAGCACTAACAAAATTCATGGCAATACCGTATTATCCATATCTATTGCTTAAGATGCCAGGGCCTAACGGTGTCCTTTCTCTTCGGAGTGATTTGAAGCGCGCTTTTGACTGCGATGTTCAGGTGATCCAAATTGCAGCAAAAGCACAGGCCACCGATGGAAGAAAAGAAATAGCCTACTGTTGCAGCAGAAATGAGCCCAGAAGAGCTAGTGATACCGGCTAAAAAACCCAGCATCCTAGCACCACCAAAAGAAGCCGATGTCAAGCAAATCGACCTAGGGCACCGGTGATCCCTCCAAAATGGCAACCATCAGCGCCCACCTCTCGGTAAAATAGGAACTCGCGCTCACCAATTTTCTTCAGGACAACAAAGATATCTTCACTTGGAAGCTCGCTGACATGCCAAGGGTCCCAAGAGAGTTGGCTAAGCACAGAATTGGTATCAATGAAGGCTCCAAGCCAGTGAAGCAACGACTATGATGATTCTCACCCGATAAGAAGGCAGCAATTAAAAAAGAAATTACAAAACTAATGGCAGCCAGATTCATCAGAGAAATCTTCCATCCAGATTGGCTAGCAAACCCAGTTCTGGTACAGAAAAAGAATACGGACGAGTGGTGCATGTGTGTCAACTACACAGATCTCAACAAACACTGCCCGAAAGATCCGTTCGGGCTACCATTGCATTGATCAGATAGTTGGTTCAACAACAGGATCTGCCCTATTATCCTTCCTTGATTGCTTATTCAGGATATCACCAGATTGCATTAAAGGAACAAGACCAGAGCAAGACATCTTTCATCACTCCATTCGGTGCCTACTGGCTACAAAACCATGTCATTTGGACTCAAGAATGCTAGTGCCACTTACCAAAGAGCTATCCAGACATGCCTCGGTGATCAGATCGGCGAAAACATAGAAGCATACGTGGATGAGGTAGTAGTAATGACAAAGGACCCAGACACACTAATTGAAGACTTAAAGCAAACCTTCGAAAACCTAAAAAGATGGAGGTGGAAATTGAACCCAAACAAGTGTGCATTCGGAGTTCCTTCAGGACAACTACTCGGAATTCTTGGTCAGTCATTCGCGGAATTCGAAGCAAGCGCCAAGCAAATTTGAGCCATAATAGAGATGGGCCCTCCTCGAAGTGTCAAAGATGTGCAGAAGCTAACAGGCTGCATGGCGGCCCTAAATCAGTTTCATATCAAGACTCGACGAAAAAGGGTTACCCTTTTTCAAACTGCTAAAGAAGACAGACAAATTCGAGTGGACAGAAGAAGCCAACGAAGCTTTCAAGAAGCTGAAGGCATACCTCACCTCCTCACCCATTCTCACACCTCTAAAGAAATACGAAGACATGATGTTGTACATTGCGGCAACTTCTACTATGATCAGCACAACGATTGTCATAGAAAGAGAAGAAGAAGGGCATGTATATAAGGTACAATGCCCTGTATACTACATCAGTGAAGTACTGTCAGAATCAAAAATCTGATACCCGCATGTGCAAAATTACTCTACTGCCCTACTGATCACTTCACGCAAGCTTTGCCACTATTTTGAAGGCCACAAGATTACCATGGTGACAGATTTCCCACTCAGAGACATCTTGCACAACTAGAGACGCAACAGGGCGCATATCTAAGTGGGTAGTTGAACTTGGTGCTCTCAATATCGATTTCATCCCCACGGAAGGCAATTAAATCTCAAGCCCTGGCCGATTTTGTTGCCGAGTGGACAGAAATTCAACAACCTATGTCAAATACCATCCTTGATCATTGGAAGATGTACTTTGATGGATCACTCAAGCTAGACGGAGCCGGTGCAGGTGTTCTCCTCATTCCTCCAGATGGAAAACAACTCAAGTATGTCCTTCAGATACTATGGCAAGCTACAAACAATGAAGCAGAATACGAAGCCCTCATCCATGGGCTACGAGTGGCAATTACCCTTGGAATCAAGCGTTTACTCGTATACGGCGATTTAGCAGTAGTCATCAATCAAGTCAACAAAGATTGGGATTGCACCAAAGAAAACATGGGCGCCTACTGTGCTGAAATACGAAAGCTCGAAAAACATTTTCAAGGACTAGAAATTCTACACGTCCTAGTGCGATTCTAATATTGCAGCAGACGTCCTCGCCAAGCTTGGATCAGACAGGGCGAAGGTCCCACCCGGTGTTTTCATAGAGGAGTTATCAGCTCCCTCCATCAAACAACCCAGTGAGATAACCCCTGAAATCTCAGCTAAAGGCACCCAGATTTTGGTAATCACCACTTCATGGACTCAGTTTTTTATTGATTACATCAAAGAGAATAAGTTGCCAGCGGAAAAAGAGGAAGCTACCTGAGTTGTTCGCAGAAGCAAGAACTACGTCCTAGTGAGAGACAAGCTCTACAGAAGGCCGCATCATCAGGAGTACTCCTAAAATGTGTCTCATTTGAAGAGGGCAAAGAGATCCTAGACTAAATACACTCAGGTCGCTGTGGAAATCACGCCGCTTCAAGAACACTAGTTGGCAAAGCATTCTGCACCGGATTCTACTGGCCAACCACTTTGAAAGACGCAGAAGAACTTGTTAGAAGATTCAAAGTGTTGACACTGTTTTTTGCACGTGTCAAAATGATCAGAGTGGGCTAATCGGCAGGAGGAAAGTTACTGTATATGCTGACAGCCGATGAGAATCAGCTTGTAAAAGATGGTTGCCGATGAATGGTGGTGATCGATGGAAAGGTTGATTTAGACTCGGGCGTTGCCGATAAGGTTGGAGATGTTATTGTCGATGCCGATGAAGGAAGGCTTGAAGACTACTGTCGATGAAACTAGGAAGTATGCCGATGGAAAGGAGGTCGGTGAGATTTCCATCATAATTGAGGCAGGACAGGGAAATAGATAGGAGTTGATTTCCTTTTCTATATATGTTAGAGTATGATTCATGTAAGAGTCACGTGTTTCCTTAGATATGGACTTGGTGTCCTAGTTGTATTTGGTTATGTCTCTTTAGATTAGGGTATAAATATAGATTGAGGGGCAATGTAATAATGAATCAATCAATATCAAAACCAATTTTTACTCCTATTTGCAGCTACTTACTTTTCGGTGACTTCAGTCAATTTGCATATTTTTCCTTTTTACGAGTTCTCATTGATTCGGCGAGTTGCATAGCTTCAGTGCGACCTTCGGCGATTCTCGAGTTCCGTGTGAGTACCTCTTGGCCATGACTTCCGGGCGTATCACTGTTGTCAGGACCAAAGTGCTCGTATCTTCATCCTTGTCGATTAACAGGTCAAATCGACTGGCACGCTTTGGATATCGATTCGGGTATTAGCCCTTTGTATTTGCAGATCCACTTTTGCATCAACACATCTTTTGGCACGCTCGGTGGGACCAATCAATCCGATCAATATGTTCAATTCCGAGATCGATTCAGGGAACATTATCGCGGTATCAGAAGAAGATCTTAAGGAAGAGCAGAGGCAGGCTATGGAAAAGGCTGTAGAAGAATATAGGCAGCTTTGTCTAAAATCGTTTAGCCTGAACAAGAGTGGACAAGTCATCCAGAAGCAAGATTTGTCGTTGCCTCGGCAGGTTACCTTTGACTCCAATCCTGGTAAACTTCAAGAGATGGTTAATTCTGTAGTAAATCACTGCTTTGATTAATCATTCCTAATGTGCTGTCCAATACTGTTCATAATGCTGTGGTTTGAACTCTCAAAGAAGGACAAGCATCACCGCATTACATTGGGCCTGCCTATCACCAACCAGAGCCGGCATCTGTCAATACTCCATCGGCTCCCTCGGTCGTTGTGGGTACAGAAGTTACTTCTTCTCCAGTATCGGCAGGCTTACCTAATATTCAATCTACACCGATACGATCAGATCCGGTACTACCAGGAGGACGAGTTCATCTTAATACAGATCTATCGGCATCAGCTATGTCAGGCCATGTGTCTCAGAATAGCCAGATTCCTGCTAATTGGTGGGGATATGGTATGCCTCCGGAGTCATCTGCTTTCAATCCTGGGTTACCTCAAGTGTTTGATGCAGTAGGAAAAGCTCCTATACCATCGGCTGTTTCGCTGATGGCTCAAGTGCCTCAATATGCCATAGCAACTACTGTGCAACCAACTCTAGGAGGTTTACAGATGCCTTTGGTTCAAATACCCAATTCAAGTCCATCGGCAAGCTTACTGCCGATGCAGCAGAAAGCCCCTGCTATGAGTCAAACTAGGGTTCAGTTCATGCCTCAAGCTGGTTATAATTATCCAACAATGTCAGCAAATTACCAGCCATCGGTAAGTTTTGTACCGATGAGTTCTAATAATGGTTGGTCAGGACAGTTACCTGTTCAACATACAGTTCAGCAAAATTAGCAGGTTGCAGGGATTCAACAAGGTCATATGCAAACTAGTTTCCAGAATCAAGCATCGGCAGCTCAGCCGATGAATCCTTTCCAACAGGTTAATGGACCACAAGTAATGGCAAATATGCCGATTGCTGGAGGTCGTAGGCCACAAAGATATGTGGAGGGATATCAGCAGGCACCTCCCATAGAAATTCAGCTAGTTCGTCAGCAGGAGGCTAATGCTTTTTGGGTCGATGAGATAGCAGAAATTATGAAGGATCAGTTTGGGATAAAGCCCAAGGTCAATACTTATGCTTATCGGACTCCATACCCTCCTGCATATGATTTAATTCCTCTCCCAAATCGGTACAAGGTACCAGATTTCACTAAATTCTCTGGGCAAGATGATACATCAACAATGGAACACGTCAATCGCTTCATTATTCAATGTGGAGAGGCAGCTAGCAGAGATGAATTAAGAGTTCGATTATTTTCATCATCTTTGTCTGGATCGGCATTTACATGGTTCATTTCATTACCACCAAATTCTATTATTACTTGGGTTGATCTAGAAAAACAATTTCATAAGTATTTCTTTGCTGGAATCCATGAAAAGAAGCTTACCGATTTAGTAAAATTGAGACAGCGTAATGATGAATCGGTAGAAAGCTTTGTGCAAAGGCTACGAGATGTAAAAAATAAGTGCTACAGTCTGGTGCTGGATGATCGGCAGCTTGCCGATCTAGCTTTCCAAGGGTTATTGCCACATCTTAAAGACAGATATGCTTCTCAGGAGTTTGAAAGCCTCAGTCATCTTGTGCAAAGGATCTCTGATCAAGATACTAGGGTTTTTGAACCTAAAAAGAATTGGAGTAAAAAAGTATCATTTGTTGAAGAAGTAGGAGATTCTGATTCTGATGAAGAACCAGTTATCGGCTTAGCTGAGTGGGTTAAGAATAAAAAGCTGATATCTTGTCCCTTTGGTCAGAAAGAACCAGAAAAGTTTACCTTTGATATCACCAAGGCCGACAAGATATTCGATCTTCTGCTTCAAGAAGGCCAAATTAAGCTGTCACCTAATCATGTGATCCCATCGGCAGAAGAGTTGAAGAAGATCTTGTACTGCAAATGGCACAATGCAACTTCACATAGTACAAATGAGTGCAAGGTGTTCAGGCAACAGTTACAATTGGCTATTGAATCTGGGAGAATTAAGTTTGGTACTTCCAAGGCCCAGAAGCCGATGAAAATTAATCAACACCCTTTTCCAGCAAATATGTTGGAGGCCAAAGGGAAGACCAAGGTATTGACATCAGAGGCTGCTGAAGAAAAACGCATCAGTGGATCCCCAACACCGGATAACTACCGATGATGCAAAAAGTAAGGGTTTGCTGGGAGAAAGTAGTAGTTCCAAAAACCCTCCTCGACCTAGCATTGTGGTTACCCATCGAATGCAGCAGGAGGGTTGGCGTCATGCGTAAGGACCGATATCAACAACAGCAAGAAGAGAGATGTCGGGAAGAATGGTATCGGCATAAAAATCATTGGAGGTGCCTATTTTTCATCCATTGCTGGGAAGAAGGTATTAAATTGCCAACTGTTGAAAATTGCCCTGAGTACAATGGTTATTATGGGGTCAATCGGTCAGAAAGGAGGTTACAACCTGGCAATCAGAGTTTATTTATCAATGAGCCGATCAGAGGCAGAGCATCAGTGCATGATCGGCTGGGGGGCAGACTTAGTGTACATGAAAGGCTTGGTAAACGCGCTGGATATTTTCCAAGGAATCAAGAGGAGCTTGAGGAGATGGCAAACGCAAGAGTTCCCGATGAAGAAATATTCTACAGGGACCCTAATATACGCCGTGTAGAATCAACTAGGACCTGTTATTAGCTGGTTTGGAAGACCAAGTTTCCTCGATGGTGCCCGGAGGGTCTGACAAAGACACAGAAAAGAAGGATGCAATGTGAGCATCAAGAGGATTTATACCGAGAGGAAAATTCCTCCAATGAGAGGTCCGGTCATCGGCAGTGGCAGGTAAAACATAAAAATAAGGGTCCATCAGCAGATGTTAATATGGTATTCATGTTGCCGATGGAGTTTTTGGCACTATCTGATAATGAGGAAGAAGTTGTTCTCTCTGATCAAGTAGCTCAGTTGACACTAGATCCAATGATGGCTGTTTTTGAGAAACCTACTGATGACGAGAGACAGCATCTTAAGGCTTTGTTTGTGAAAGGCAGAGTTTATGGGCAGCCTGTATCTAAGATACTTATCGATGGAGGGGCTGCGATTAATATTATGCCTTATGTGATGTATTGGAAACTTGGTAAGGGAGATCAAGACTTGGCCAAAACCTGATATGATGCTGAAGGATTTTGAAGGCAATGTGTCACCGGCTAAAGGGGCAGTATGCGTTGAATTGACTATCGGCAGCAAAACCTTGCCAACGACGTTCTTTGTTATTAATGGCAAGGGTGCATATAATCTGCTTCTAGGGAGGGATTGGATTCATGCTAATTGTTGTGTTCCTTCTACAATGCATCAATGCCTCGTACAGTGGATTGGGGATAAGATTGAGTTTGTCCCTGGTGATTCTTCTTATATCATCGCATCGGCAGAATCAGATACTTATGAGCGAACTAAATGCATATCAGGAGAAGTTTGGGAAAAAGAATTCCTTAGAGTGGCTGATTATGAAATTCCACCGATCCAAGCAGTCGGTTCCGAAGAAGAGTTTTAATGGATAGGTTTGCCGATGATGGAAAATTAGGTCAAGGGTTCACATCGGCAGATGATTTAGTAGAAGTAGATATTGGTGATGGCGATAGGCCAAGGCCTACTTTTATTAGTGCTAAGTTAGATTCCAAGTGTAAGCAGCAAATAACTGATTTGTTAAAAGAGTATAAAGATTGTTTTGCTTGGGATTATACTGAGATGCCTGGATTAGACCGATCGATAGTTGAACATCGGTTACCTATCAAATCTGGATTTCGGCCACATCAGCAGCCAGCGTGCCGATGCAACCCTAATATACTTCCTGACATTAAGGCCAAAATAACTAAATTAATGGAGGCAAAGTTTATTCGACAGTGTCGAAGCCACACCGATGGATGGCTATCCAATGTCGATTGCTGATTTGTTGATTGATGCTGCAGCCGGACATAAAATTATCAGCTTCATGGATGGTAATGCAGGTTACAATCAAATATTCATGGCTGAAGAAGATATTCCCAAGACTGCTTTCAGATGTCTAGGTCATGTAGGGTTGTTTGAGTGGATAGTCATGACGTTTGGTTTGAAAAATGCCGGCGCTACTTATCAAAGAGCTATGAACTTTATTTTTCATGAATACATCGGCACAGTTAGTGGAGATCTACATTGATGATGTAGTGATTAAGTCTGGAGATATCACAAAACATCTAGCCGATCTACGAAAGATACTGGAGTGCATAAGGAAGCATGGATTGAAGATGAATCCTAATAAATGTGCATTTGGTGTATCAGCAGGTCAATTCTTGGGTTTTATGGTGCATCAGCGGGGCATCGAAATTAGTAGAAAGTCTATTGATGCGATTAACAAGGTGGTTGCTCCTGCCAATAAAATCGAATTGCAATCTTTGATCGGTAAGATTAATTTCATTAGAAGATTCATATCTAATCTATCGGGTAAGATCAAGGCTTTCAGTCCTATTACTTAAATTGAAAGCCGATCAGGAATTTGTATGGGGAGCTGAGCAAGCACTTAGCCCTAGATGAAATTAAGAAATATTTAACAAATCCTCTAGTGCTAGTTCCACCTCAACACGGGAAACCTTTCAGGTTGTATTTGTCAACTGATGATACCGTTATCGGTTCAAGCTCTTATTCAAGAATTTGAAGGGAAAGAACATGTTATTTATTATTTGAGCAGAAGATTAGTGGATGCTGAGACAAGGTATTAGGCCATCGAAAAATTATGTCTGTGTTTATACTTTTCTTGTGTCAAATTAAGACATTATTTGTTATCTGCCGAATGTACGGTCATATGCAAAGACGACATAGTCAAGTATATGCTGTCGATGCCGATATTAAGTGGTAGAATCGGCAAGTGGATTTTAGCATTATCAGAATTTGAACTACGTCATGAATCGACTAAGGCAGTTAAGGGGCAGGTTATGGCTGATTTTGTCACTCAGCATTGTAATACAGTGGACTCTCTAGAGGTTGCTCCTTGGACACTTTTCTTCGATGGGTCCACATGTGGTGAAGGAGCAGGTATCGGCATTGTGTTGATTTCACCTCAAGGAAGGAAGTATGAGTTTTCATTGCCGATTGTTGCTACATCGACAAACAATCAGGCTGAATACCAAGCCTTGATAAAAGGGATTAGAATTGCTGAAGGAGATACGTGCTGATGCTGTTGAAATCTTTGGTGATTCTATGCTAGTTATAAATCAATTGGCTGGGATTTATGAATGCCGAAGTGAAGTTTTAATTTCGTATTATGAAAGATGTTTGCAATTGTTGAAAGGGTTTAGAGATTTTCATCTTGAATCATATTTCTCGACTGCATAATGAAGAGGCTAATCGACTAGCTCAGCATGCTTCAAGGTATCAGCCTATTCAGGAAGTGCTAACATCGGCGGTCGATACCGATGACTGGAGAAAGGAGATTGTCGATTATTTAAAGGATCCATATAAAAAGGTTGAAAGACGTATAAGGTTCCAAGCTACCAAGTATGTGCTCCTCGATGATGAATTATATTATCGAACTATAGATGGAGTTTTACTCAGATGTGTTAGCAGTGATGAATCGAAAAGCTTGATGGGTGAAATTCATGAAGGAGTATGTGGAGCGCATCAATCGGCTTTCAAGATGAAGTGGATGATCAGGAGGAATGGATACTATTGGCCAACTATTCTTGAAGATTGTTTTAAGTATTTTAAAGGATGTCAGGGGTGTTAAAAGTTTGGTAATGTTCAAAGAGCGCCTGCATCGGCTATGAACCCTATAATTAAACCTTGGCCGTTTCAGGGATGGGCTATCGATCTCATCGGTCAGATTTATCCGCCATCGAGCAAAGGACATAAATTTATTCTGGTTGCTACCTGATTATTTCACAAAATGGGTTGAGGCGATTCCTTTAAAAAAGGTGACATCGGCTAATATGATCGATTTTGTGAAAGAGCATATTGTTTACCGATTTGGTATTCCTCAAACTATCACTACCGATCAGGGTACTATGTTTACATCAGGAGAATTTGATGAGTTTGCTGCAGGTATGGGAATTAAAGTTTTAAATTCTTCTCCATATTATGCTCAAGCTAATGGTCAGGCTGAGGCTTCTAACAAAGGGATCATCAAACTCATTAAGCGCAAAATTGAAGAAAATCCTAAGAGGTGGTATACAGTATTAAATGAAGCCTTGTGGTCATATCGGATGTCATATCATGGTGCAACCAAAGTAATGCCTTATCAGTTAGTATATGGACACGACACAGTATTACCTTGGGAAATTAAAATTGGCTCTAGGCGAATACGTTCTCAAAATCAGCTGATAGCCGATGATTATGATACTCTTATGAAGGATGAGTTGGAAGATGTGGTGGGTCATCGGTTAAGGGCTTTAGTTAGCATTGAAGAAAATAAGAAAAGAGTAGCTAGATGGTATGACAAGAAGGTGAAGGTAAAGGAGTTTGCCGATGGAGATCTGGTCTGGAGATTGATTTTACCGATTGGAACTAAAAGTTCAAAGTTTGGAAAGTGGTCTCCTAATTGGGAAGGTCCATATCGGATAAATCAGTCTGTTCCTGGTAACGCATATATTCTAGAAACCCTCGAAGGGGTTGTGTTTCCCAGAGCATTAAATGGAAAATATTTAAAGAAATATTACCCTAGTATCTAGATGGATGCATAAAAGTATAAGTGCCGATAACAGTCCTATCGGCTAGAATTATACAAGGATGTCAATGTCTCATAAAGTGCCGATGCAATAGACAAGATTTACAAGTTTAACAAGGATTGGATAGCCTAATATCACACGCAGGCGAATCTGGTCGGCTTTCTTCATTTCTTTGATGTCTTCATCGGCAGCACCCTCCACAGGCTTGAGTTTTTTCTTCATAGCCAAGGCTTTGCGAGCCTGGATGTCTCTTTCTTGCTGAAGGGCTTTGATTGCATTGGGTAGCCGGCTTTCTTCTTATTGGGCATGAGTTAAGGCTGCCTCGACTTCTTTCAATTCAGCCAATAGAGCCATCTTCTTTACCGAATAAGTCTAAGATTTTCTGCTTAAGTTCAGCGCCCGAAGTTTGCAAGTTGCCGATGCCCTTGTGCTTCTCATCGGCAATCTGTTTCAATTGTAGCATCTCTTCTTTGAGTTGAGCCTGAGCTGCTCTATCGGCAATACGTTGAGCAGCCCGTTGATATTGCAGTTGATGGCTTTCTAAATGGGCTGCTGGGAAGAGTACTTCTTCAACATCGGCAGGGACCTGGCCACGGATTGTTTTGAAAATTGCCTTTGCAGGGTCCGAGTCATCTACCAGTTTGGCAGTATCCTGCTATAACAAGTTCAGGAGAGCTTCCAACTTGGACTTAATTTCTGCCGATATTGTTCCCAGTGCAAGGGAAGAACTTGTTTCCTCTCCATCATCATCAGAAACGTCAATGGCAAAGGAAAATAGGTTGTTTGGGGAGTCTTATTCCTAAGAAAAAGAAAAAGAGGTCCGTTAAGGATAAGTATGAATATTATAAATCGACTAGGTCAATCGGCTTACCTGTTTCAAGGCAATTTCCTGTACTTAGCTGGAGGAAGCAGCCTAGAGTATGCCGTGTGGAGGATCGGCTGAGCTTGCCGATGGGATATCCTCTATGGCCTCATCGATGGTTGGCTCTTGGGGTATGATGACCGATGGTATGTCCTATACAGAAGGATTAACTGCTTGCTCAGTTGCATCGACTGATTCTAGCCGGATTGCAGACATTGGGGCAGATGTGGGGATCGGCACGGACTTCTGTCGTTTTTGCTGTGCCTCGGCATCTGTTAAGGCTTTGCGCTTTGCTTGGGCCTCAGCAATGGTTGGCTGGGGGGCATCGGCACTTGTTGGTTGTGGAGCTTGGACATCTGGTACGCTTGCCGATGTACCCATTTGTTGCTGCAAAACAAGTGTAAGGTATGATATTTAACAGATAAAATGTAAAATCAAAGGAATACCTCTGAAGGTTTGTCAAAGTAGTGGTGCTTGATGTCGGAGGAATTGCCGATGACGATCTAGCAGCGGCTCTTACACCCTGATGATTAATGTTAATACAGTTTGTGATTGACATGAGTAGAAATAAATAGGGTTGCTACCTTGAATGCCTTGATCAGGGTTGTAGCAGCAGCCAATGGAGTGGCCCTAGCTGTAGCCAATTTGGACTTGGAGGTGATGGTCTTGGCACGGGTCTTCTGGTGAGTCAAAGCAGCTAAGGTGGGGGCGTTGTAGCCGATCGGTGATATCGGGGAAACAGGCCGAAGATCGAAGGGTTTTCCACTTTTGCTCATAGATGGTGCTGGGTTGTTAACCTATCATGAGAAAGTTAGTTACCGATATATGAAAGGAAAAAGCAGAAGGGAGTTAAAAGAAACTTACTGCGTCATCGGGAATGGCGTATTCAGGGTCGATCATGTGCCGATATGTGTGAGCAGATGTTGCAAACAGTTGTTCCCTCCACTCTCGCCACCATTGCTTATATGATTCGGTGATGAAAGATACTGGCGTCCAGACAGATATATCGACATCTATAGTATCGACATTAGGGGGAGAGTCGCACTACCCTGCTCCAATCTATTCCGCAGGTGATTATTTCTCTAGGTTTGATCACATCGGCAAAACAAAGTTTGATTGGCAGTTGCCCAAAAGCCAATTGACAGGATACTGCCAATGGGTTGTAAAATTCATATGTGATATTGGTGTTTTTCCCTGCTATCGAATGTGTTTACTGGGATTGCCTGGGAGTAATGATGGCCATCATGAGTTCATTATCCTGATTCAGAGTGTCATCGGCAAAGTTAAAAAGGAGGGGGAATCTGTTTTCTTCATCAATATAAGGTACCCAGGCCCTATGATCACGAGAAAGACCATTGTAGAAGCTTTGGAAGAATCTGCCGATCTAGTCTTCATTGGCCTCTGTTCCAGGGAGGACAATTATGGCTTCACCAAAATTGAGGGGTGAGCGTGTTGCCGATTCCTCAGTCCCCAAGCACGTGGTCTTCAGCAATTTCTCATGGGAATTGTTGGGCAAAGAAGTCCCATTGCAAACGTTTGTGCATATGGGCATTCAGCCACATGTTGATAAACCACCATGGGCCTCCTAAGTTGCCGATGGGTTCGCCAAGCAAAAGTTTCTGAGACACTTGATGAAGAAGATGATAAGTGGAGCTCAGAAGGTATCGGCCAAGAGGGAACCTTACACCATTAGCCAAGAGTTCAGCTGCGGGGAGGAAGGCGTTGGTTGGTCCTACTAATCGACCACAGAAGATAAATTTTTCTAGCCACATATTCAAGAATGTGGCATGTTCCCTCTGGTTAATTATCCTGGTTCTCTGGCATTCTTGAATGTATCCCGTCCAACCGCCGATGTTGCGGGTATTCACCCTATATTCATATTTTCTGCCATAGATGGAGCCTTCATCGGCAGTTGAAATGTCCAAACCAGTGAGCATGTGGACATTGGCAAGTGTGGGAGTAGCTGGGCCATGTCCAAACATAAAAGTGTTTGTTGTGTCTGACCAGAAGTAAGCAGCTGCAATCATCATTGACTCGTTCTTTTGCATATTGGCAATGGATAGCCTAATGCATTGGTCTAGCTTCCGTTCTGCCCAGTGTACTTGTATCGACCTATTGACCCTCAAGTACCAATCTTTCCACCCTTTGGTGGTTTTGGGCCAAGATCGGAATGTATCTTTCCATAAATTCAGAGAGAAATTTTGGACTCTAAAAGGGATTCTGTTAACCTCTGCATTAATCAGATCAGTTGGATCTGGGTTGCCCATTGGTCCTAGGCATTGGACATGTGGCTGATCGGTTGGAATAACTAATTTGTTGCGCAGTTCCTAAGTTTAGAGGATCCAAAGAACAAAAGAAAAGAGAAAAATTACCAACTGTATGAACTCGCAAAGACCAGAGGAATCGAGGTAAAAGGTAACGGAAGAGGAACGAACCACAGGGACGTCGAAGTTGATTGACATTATCTTGAGGTAGATGGGGGCACGAGCCGGAGACTCGAGGTTGATGCTGGAGAAAAGTTCTTGTTGGTTGAAGTCGCACAGTTGTTCGTTGGAGTCGCCGCTGGAAAGAGAGAATGTCAAAGATTGGAGTTTGAGGGTAGAAGACGAGCGTTCCGGAGAAATCTATTTATAAGCCGCTTGGAGTAGGGGTATTCTGGACTTATCTCTATGCCGCGCGCATGTAGGTCGAGGTGGTTCAGATGGATATGGTAACTGTTCGCACGATAATCAAGGGATTGTATAGATGATTTGATGGCAAGTAATCATGACTTGGAAGATATCTTGGTATAGGATATTTTAATTCTAAAAATGGTGACATTATTATGTTAGGATCTTGCCGATGGATTATTGTTTCGGTATCTTAACCATAATCAGGGCAAGAGTGGTTGGCAATTGTGCGATATTTACTGAGGTGCGTGAATCAGGATTAGATTTGATTAGATTTGATAACAGATCAAGTTTTGGCTTGAAGGATGAGTTACAGTAATTGGGCGAAGGCAAACGTTATCTGGAGTAAATTTTGGAGCATTAATGGTTTTATACTCCAAAATTGGGGGGCATGTGTTGACACCGTTTCTTGCACGTGTCAAAATGATCAGAGTGGGCTAATCGGCAAGAGGAAAGTTACTGTATACGTTGACAGCCGATCAGAATCAGCTTGTAAAAGATGGTTGCCGATGAATGGTGGTGATCGATGGAAAGGTTGATTTAGACTCGGGCGTTGCCGATAAGGTTGGAGATATTATTGTCGATGCCGATGAAGGAAGGCTTGAAGACTACTACCGATGAAACAGGAAGTATGCCGATGGAAAGGAGGTCAGTGAGATTGATTTCCTTTTCTATATTTGTTAGAGTATGATTCATGTAAGAGTCACGTGTTTCCTTAGATATGGACTTGGTGTCCTAGTTGTATTTGGTTATGTCTCTTTAGATCAGGGTATAAATATAGATTGAGGGGCAATGTAATAATGAATCAATCAATATCAAAACCAATTTTTACTCCTATTTGCAGCTACTTACTTTTCGGCGACTTCGTCAATTTGCATATTTTTCCTTTTTACGAGTTCTCATTGATTCGGTGAGTTGCATAGCTTTAGTGTGACCTTTGGCGATTCTCGAGTTCCGTGTGAGTACCTCTTGGCCGTGACTTCCGGGTGTATCGCTGTTGTCAGGACCAAAGTGCTCGTATCTTCATCCTTATCGATTAACAGGTCAAATCGACTGGCACGCTTTGGATATCGATTCGGGTATTAGCCCTTTGTGTTTGCAGATCCACTTTTGCATCAACACAAAGGCTATCAAATGTTCGTAAGACAAGCTCATGTGCCAGCTCACAATCTCATCTGCATCCCACCCGCTTGGCCTTTCTCCTGCTGGGGGCTGGTTCAAGTAGGACCTCTCAAGAAAGCAAAAGGTGGTTTCGAGTACATCTTTGTAGCAATTGACAAGTTCACCAAGTGGATTGAATACAAACCACTCACAAAATACAGCGTAGCCAAAGCAGTCAAGTTCATCCAAGACATTATGCACCGTTTCGGCATGCCCAATCGAATCATTACAGATTTGGGTTCTCCCTTCACAGCCGCAGAATTCTAAAGTTGGGCACAGGACTATGGCTTCAGAATAGATTACGCATCAGTTGCACATCCAGAGGCCAACGAACAGGTAGAAAGGGCTAATGGACTCATACTAGCTGGATTAAAACCAAGATTGTATGAAGAACTAGTGGACTATGGATCAAAATGGATTAAAGAATTACCCAAGGTCGATGGGGGCTACGGACTCAAATAAGCAGAGCCACCGGATACTCACCTTTCTTCCTGGTTTACGGATTAGAAGCCATACTACCTACTGACTTGATCTAGACGTCACCAAGGATACAACAATATGACGAAGGAGAAGCAGAACACACCCGAAGATTAGAGCTCGACTGTACAGAAGAAATCAGAGTAAACACTACCCTTCAATCAACAAGATACCTCCAAGGATTAAGGCGCCACTACAACAAGAATACCCAGTCTCAATCATTACAAGTCGGAGACCTAGTACTAAGAAGAATACAAAAACTAACGGTCGCCATAAACTACTCAGTCCATGGGAAGGTCCTTTTATCATCAAAAAAGTCATCGGACCAGGCACATACAAGTTGGTAACTGAAGACGGAAAAGAAGTCAACAATACATGGCACATCAGCCAACTAAGAAGATTCTACGCATGAAAACAACTCAAGGGAAAATATATACACAAGCCACAAGAGATCAATGTTCATGATCAATAAAGATGGTTCTTTCTTGACAACATATGTCTTATTATGGCTCTCCCCGAGTTGTTTCCAATGAACATACCGGCCGAGAGCAAAAGAGCTGAAAAGATGCTTGAGCCTGCCGATGAGGGTAGCTAATAAGCTAACACCTGAACCAAAAAGCAAAATGGCTGAAAAGACGCTTGAGCATACTGGCCGAGAGCAAAAGAGCTAAAAAGATGCTTGAGCCCACTGATGAGGGTAGCTAATAAGCTAACACCCGAACCAAAAAGCAAAATGGCTGAGAAGATGCCTGAGCATACCGGCCGAGACCAAAAGAGCTAAAAAGATGATTGAGCCCGCCGATGAGGGTAGCTAATAAGCTAACACCTGAACCAAAAAGCAAAATGGCTAAGAAGACGCCTGAGCATACCGGCCAAGAGCAAAAGAGCTGAAAAGATGCTTGAGCCCACCGATGAGGGTAGCTAATAAGCTAACACCCGAACCAAAAAGTAAAATGGCTAAAAAGATGCCTGAGCATACCGGCCAAGAGCAAAAGAGCTGAAAAGATGCTTGAGCCCGCCGATGAGGGTAGCTAACAAGCTAACACCCGAACCAAAAAGCAAAATGGCTAAAAATACGCCTGAGCATACCGGCCGAGAGCAAAAGAGCTGAAAAAATGCTCGAGCCCACCGATAAGGGTAGCTAATAAGCTAACACCCAAGCCAAAAAGCAAAACAACTGAAACTAAGCCTGAGCATAAATCAGAGCAATTTCAAGACAAGACCCTCTAGCACCTTGTTCCAAATAGCAAGAGGCTCGGGGGCTACACTCAGAAGATCCCAAGAAGCGCTACACGGTTTCATGCAAGAAAGCACTCGGACAACGCTTATACCTACTCGGCAGGACCTGAAGGAATAAGACAAGGCTTCTAGAGCTCTACCATGAAGTGCTCGGGGGCTTGTGGATCCTAGGATGTTTTTGCAACTAGAGATAGGACCAGATGCTGACCAGACTCCGAGTTAAGCCAAAAAGAAGAAGCTAGAGATGTCCTAAGTCTTTTCAGTACTAACAAGAACACAAAGTTTGTCAAGACAACGATTTATATCGAGTTGTTTACAAGTCATAGATGAAAGACAAAGCAAGCACTTGACAAATCAAGGAAGTCTGTCAAGACATCAATCTGCATATACCGAGTTGTTTACAAGGCACAAACGAAAGCCAGAAAAGCACTCGACAGATCAAGAAAGTTTGTCAAGACAATGATTTACCTAAGCCGGGTTGTTTACAAGACAAAGAAATACAGACAAAGAAGACATCAACAAAAAATAAAGAATCTCCATTCAGTCTTCAAGTATAGTGTTTTATTACAGAAGCTGGAATACAAAGGTCGATTACATGAAGCATCATCATCAGGAGAAGAAACATCAATGTTAAGATTATCTACAATCTTCCTGACTAAATCATCGACCTCAGGCTCCAACTTCTCAATAGCATCCAGATACTCTTGACTCTCAGCTTCATCAGCAACCTTGGACAAAGGAAACTCCGGGGAAAGAACCCAGACCTGGGCAAGGACATTCCTGGTACATAGATGGCCACACCTCTTCATGAACTCTTGGAAATGGGTCAACACTTGGGGAATGAACTAAGCCCAAGAATGACCATCATCTGCTGGAGTCCGGAGAAGGTCGACTACTAACCAAAAAGACTTCCACAAAGCTTTCCAGTTCTTAGTAGCCATTGCCAACTTGCCAGTCAAGTCTCCAATGGTTTTTTGGGCCTACACAAGATCTCTATCAGCTCCGCGCCTAATCAACTTAGCAAGCGCGAGTTCTTCTTCAGCTCGAGTAAGTACCTCCTCAGCCTTATTGTGGCTAGTACGAACGAGTGTCTTCATCTCTTCGATACCCTTCGAGAGCTTCTGCTTTTCAACTCAGAGAGCTAGAACAAGCAACAAAAGACAAGGCAGCAGAAAGGCAAATCTGAATACAAAAGGAAATGAAAAAGAACTCGTAATACCATGGCACTCTTTCTTCATGGCCTCCACATTTTTCAAGGCCTCCTGGGCAGCTGCATCCTTCTACTTTTCTGCCTCAACTACCCAGGCACGGAGAGCCTTCTCCTCCTCATCCATCTGACGCTTAGAGGTCAAGCTCTGCCTTTAGGGTACTCACCTTAGAAGACAACTTTTTCTTGGTTTTAGACGAGAAAAAAAGCCGGTATGATCATGAGAAAAAGACTGAACGAAAAAAGAGAGAAAAGCAAGACATAAGGACAGAAGAAAAATAGACATCCAAAGAAAAAACTTCAGAAAAACTTACCTAGAGCTTTTCCCCAAAAGAAGTCGCAAGGGTCGATAAACTTCCCCAGGTAGCGGTTAGCTCTGACAATCGATGAGTGGCATCAAATTGTTGCACCACGTCATCAGCCAAAGGCGGCCACCTGAAGCAAGAAAAGGAGATGGAGAAGCCGACCAAGGCTAAGAAGGCACGACTAGGGCAATCTCCTAGGAAGCCATGGCCAATCCCTCAGATGAACCCACCGCCATGGCCATGGTCACCTCAGGAGTCAGCAAATCAGCAGCTACGCACTCTGTCCCCCTCACAGCCACCTCAATAATTGTGCATTCCGAGTTCTGAGACTCAGTACACAAGGGCGCACTAGAGGGCTGACCAGAAGTCGACTGAGGGTTCAGAGAAGACGAAGGCCTGAAAGTTGACAAGGAAACTCACCGATAAGAATAAGAAAAAAGGGGAACAGAAGCAAAGAAATAAAACCATAATTCACTCACTTAGCTATCTTCTTCTTCATAAAACCAAAAGAAGACCTTGCAGGAGGAACCACAGTGGCAAAAACATCACTGCCACCCTGCGACAGGAGTGGTGTGGTAGGTACTGGAGCCCTAGAAGAACTCGAACCCGATGACCGCTTACTACAAGGGAACAAAACCAAAGTCAAAACAAAAAGAAGGATTCAACAACAGGAAAACAAGAAAAGAACTCACCGATGAGTAACGAGGGCGACATCATCATCCTCCTCTTCTTCACTCTCGAACAAGGCCACTATAGCACTGGCTGAAAAAGGACAAAAGTACTCGGTCAGAGATAAAAACAAACAACAAAAGGATAGAGCATATTACTATGCTCACCTAAGAGCATGCTAGCTACAACTGGAGTACCTAGATGAGTACTCGACTGACGGGACTTCTTGGCAGCAGATGGAGCAGAAGAAGAACTATCCGCTCGCCCCCTCTTTTTGAAAGTACGAGGAGCTCGAGGAATTGGACGAGGAACATACTCTTCATATACATCAGAAGATGCGAAAGAAACACCAGGAAGCATTATGGTAGTTTGAAACTTACTGGTCAAGGATGCCCCAGCAAGTCTACCCCCAGCCTCCACATTTGCAGGGCAATCATCAAGGGGAATTGGATCAACAAAATTATGCCCCAATTCCTATAAAAGAGTAAAACAACAAGACAAGGAAGATTAAGCAAAAAAGTGGATACAACAAAAGACATTCAAAAGTACCCGCATAAGAAAAGAACAACTCACAACAGGGGGCGGGTTAGCACTGTACTCAAGGACAGCAAGCAGGACAACGCTTACTCCTTTCAACATCTTCTGAAGATGCTCGAGCACCTCTTCATCAGTCAACTCAAGGGCAGGGACCATACGAGAAGGGTCCTCCTCCCTAGAGTACTTAAAACCATAATGTTCTTGCTCCTTCAAAGGTTGAACTCAGCGGCGAAGAAAACTAGAAATAATCCCGAAGCCGGTCAAGCCTTGCCGTTTCAGAGTGCAAATCCTCTCAAGAAACGGCTTGATCGTCTGGAGCTCAGCCGCCATCATAGGGTTCTTCTCCCATCGGTCATTAACTAAGGGACCAGATCCAGAATGAACAGAAAGAGGGGGAATCAAGTTGGCGGCATAAAACCAATTAGCACGCCAATCCCTCACAAAATCAACTAGGTCATAGTCAAAGAACTTGCTCTTAAGACCCTAGCGAAATTGAATCCCATAGCCACCAAGAACATTGGTGTCATCGCGGCGGGGTTGGGGCTTCAGGCGAAAAAAGTAACGAAAGAGGGAAAGAGAAGGAGGAATTCCAAGGAAAGTTTCACAAAGATGAACAAAAACAGAAAGATGAAGGACAGCATTGGGAGCAAGATGGTTCAGGCTAATCCCAAAATAGTTGAGAAATCGGTGAAGAAAGGCAGAAGCAGGAAGACAGAGACCGACACGGATAAAGGAGACAAAAAGAATAATCTCACCAGGACTTAGAGCAGGGACCCGATGCTCACCTGGAGCTCTCCAATCAGCAAACTCCTTGCTCTAGAGCAGGCCATCACTCATGAGCTCGCGAAGCTGATCTTCAGTTGTTGTTGGAGCCAGCCAGATCTTCTGAGCAGCCCTCATCGCCATGAATTCTTGATTTTCAATAATGGAGAGCGATGCTTCCTCGTCGACAAAGGTCGCCTAGGACTTACTCACTGACTTCTTCCTACCCATATACTAGCAAAGGCAATGGGGCACTAAGAATAGAGAAGGCTCACACGGCAGCGCTCAGATGATGGATGGCAATGGCGACTGGTGGAGTTTTGAATGCTAGGGTTTCAAGGCAAAGGCAAGGTACCAAAGAAAAGGAAGAGAAAGGCCTTTAAATAGATTTTATGCTAGTAAAAACGCAGCCCACCAGGCCTGTCTTAACACTGGCATGAGGATGCAATGGTCCATTTACCGACGCAGCTAAAATGATGAATGGCTCAAATCCACACAACGGTATAATTCAACAGGCAGATTTCAGACTTATCCATCTAGCACCACGACGGAGTTATCATATTACTACAAAAAGAACTCATCAACAATAAAGCAAAGAAGCGTTACCTCACAAGGAGCGCAACAACCCGGTCCTTACAGAAAGAACTTGGAAATCTCATCAACAATCGAGACATCAGGAGAATAAAGAATGACAACTCAGAAGACAAGATTCTTTCCATTATAAATGGTTTCAAAAAATAGAAGATTACACATCTTACAAGACCCAACAAGCTTGGTACTACGACAAGTAAAGTAGCAAAGAGGAACCTGAACACAGCTAGGCCCTAGAACGACTATGTGTTCCAAATTGCTACTCGGTAGAACAAACCGCACTTGGCTACACTATTTTCTTCAAAGGACGGATGCAGTGCATCCAAGGTGGAAATCAGCAGCACGGTGGGACAACATGGAGCAGAGAAGGCCGACAGGCATCTGTCTACCCAAGTCCGATGTGATCCTAGATATGGTGTTGATCTACACCAGACAGTCTCAGGGCAGGCAATGAGGATCAACCCAGAACTGCCAATGAAGGATCACATCCCACATCACAAGACTCCCTCCAACTACCGCCATGTACTTCCAAGTACAATGCTGCTGCAGGATTAGCCTACCTCTAATCCCTATCACAAGAATCCCTCCAGCTATGGCAAGATACACAAGAACTATAAAACACGCCCGGGGGCTGCTCTACTTCACAAACTACCATATTCATGACTATGGAGACTTCGGACCACGCAACAAAAATGCTCGATGAATCAAAACAACATAGGAGGAGGATATTTATAGGCCAAAGAAGCAGGTGCACATAGACCAGGAGCACTAGTGGAACAAACTTAACAAAGGACACAGTGAAAAGATAGAATTCAATGAAAGAGGAGTCAAGCATAAAGCAGTAGTACTCAAGAACAAGCATATTCGAAAGAATATACCAATACTATAAAACTCGTGAACAAACAACATTTAACTATCAACCACCACCATACAACTACATCAGACAATAGTAGACTACCAGAAAACATGCCAAGATCCTATATCCAAGTTCTTTTAGATAAAAGAACCCAGCAAGAGGCTCGGGGGCTACACTCAGAGAGTGCACTTTTTCCTCCAAAAAGCGGCACATCACTTAGAAGACTTCATCAAGACAGCAGTTTTTCAAACAACATAAGATTCAAGACCCTCCTACTTTTTATTCCAAATAGCAAGAGGCTTGGGGCTACACTCAGTGAGTGCACTTTTTTCTTCAAAAAAGCGCACATCACTTAGAAGACTTCTTCAAGACAGACCACTTCAAGGCCACACGACAAAAAGAACATGGACATAGCTATATCCGAGCTATTTTTGACAAAGAACCCTGGGTATATGCTCAGGAGCCCTTCGATGAAGATTTAGGGCAATTTCAAGAGAAGACCCTCAAGCTCCTTGTGCCAAACAGCAAGAGGCTCGGGGGCTATATCCAAATGGGAGTACTTTTTTCTTCAAAAAGGTACACACCACGCAAAGATCTCATGAAGCGCTACTCGGTTTCGCTCAAGAAAGCACTCGGACGACGCTTGTTCCTGCTCAACAAGACTTGAAGGAACAAGACGAGGCTTCCAGAACTCAACCATGAAGTGCTCGGGGGCTTGTCGGTGCGGGACCCATGGGATACCCCATAAGGAAGGGAGAAGATCTAGTATAACTAGGATTCTTCCCCTATAATCTTAGTAGAAGTATTATTCTATAATCCTACTAGGAACTCTCATTGTAAACCAACTAGGATTCTGACCTCCTAACTATATAAAGGAGGGCAGGGTTCCTAGGGATGGGAGTTATACTTTTAGCAACACAACACTTTACAATCAATCCAACGCAAAGGCTAACGCTGACTGGACGTAGGGCTATTACTCAATCATGGTTGAGGGCTCGAACTAGGATAAATCTACTATCTCTTGCGTTTACCGTCGAGTTCTGCATACGCTGAAGCCTAAACAAACTGCCCTAGGTACCCTCGTGGCAGGCTATCGGTGGTCAAACATTGACAACATCCCAACCCCATCTTTGAGGCATCACAATATACATCAAAAGGTCTATCAATATCTGGTTGGGCCAAGACAGGAGCCGTGGTAAGAAATGTCTTCAAAGCTTGGAAGGCTTCTTCACAGGCTGGGCTCCAATCAAACTTAGCTTCTTTTTGGAGCAGCTTGGTCATCGACTGAGCTATCTTGGAGAAATCTAGGATGAAACGCCGATAGTACCCAGCTAGACCAAGGAACTGATGAATCTGGTGCACTGACTTGGGAGACTTCTAGTTTAGCACATCTTGCACCCTGCTGGGGTCAACGGAGATACCATTAGGTGTCAAAACATTCCCCAAAAACTACACTCGATCTAACCAGAATTCACACTTGCTGAATTTAGCATATAGCTTGTGTTCCCTCAATCGAGCCAGTACTATCTGAAGGTGTTGGGCATGCTCTTCCTTGTTCTTGGAATATATCAGGATAACACCACTACAAACTTGTTCAACTTTGGTATGAAGACTGAGTTCATCAGGTACATGAAGAATGCAGAAGCATTGGTAAGACAAAAGGACATCACTAGGTATTCATACAGCCCATACCTAGTAGAAAAAGTTGTCTTTGGTATATCTTGTGGTCTAATCTAGATCTGATGATAGCCTAAACGAATGTCAATCTTGGAGAACACCTTGGCACTAGCTAGTTGGTCAAACAAAGTATCTATGCAGAGTAAAGGATACCTATTCTTAATGGTTACCGCATTGAGAGGGCGGTAATCAACACATATCCGAAGAGTGCCATCCTTCTTCTTCACAAAAATGGCTGGACAACCCCAAGGTGAAGAGCTAGGACAGATGAAGCCTTTTTCCAACAACTCTTCCAACCGCTTCTTCATTTTAGCCAATTCCTTCATGGCCATGCGGTATGGGCATCGGGAGATAGGAGCAGTACCAGGCTCTAACTCAATGGAGAATTCCACATATCTGCCCGGTGGCAACCTAGGCACATCTTTAGGAAAAAATCCAGGAACTCACATACTATCGGAACAGAGGCAAGATCAGGAGAAGCTTCAGCATGAGCAGCAACAGGTAAGACTAGATCTGAGGATACAAGAAGAGACATCCTATCCTCAGAAGAAGGAAGCCATAACTCGACAACTCTCTGCTTTAGATCCAAGACTACCCCATATACCCACAACCAGGTCATTCCTAGAATTGCATCAATGCCTTGTGTCGGCACAAAAATTCATCTCATGCCAGGAACACGAGCAAGCCAAAAGGGTCTGCTCGATGGAGCTGTAGATCCGTCTAGCTTCAACGCAGGGATGGTCGATACTACGTACTCCTCTCGAGACATGCCAGCCAATTTGACCCTGCAAATAACAAGGAGAGAAAGCTAATTAGTAATTTAAAGCAGAACATGTTGTTGTTGCTAGATAGTTCCGAATGTGCGGCTCTAAGAGCCGATGTGGAAGGAGATCAACTAAATAGGCGATTCCAGCATACTCATAAGAATACATCAGTTAAAGCTCAGGAAATTATGGAAGAAAAATTGGTTATCATTCAGGATGAATATCGTTATTTAGACAAATATTAGTCAATGGCAATAGGATGTCAACACTAATTAGTTGTGCTAAGCCAATGACTGCAAGTAACCGAATCCCTTTTTATATAAAAAATTCGGAAACAGCTCATCATCATTTAATCATTTAATAGAGATAAATCTAATGAACATATTAGATCTCACCTATCGCTATGACCAGTGGGGCATGAGGCAGAATCATGCAGGCCGTAGAAACAACAATAGATTTGACAACCCTAACTTATTACTAATATTAGTTGGGCATGAGGTAGAATCATGTAGGCCGTAATACAATAATAAGATCATGGGGCTAACATATCTTTCAACCTACCCTTACTTCAACGGTCTCATGGCATGAACTATATATGTGAAAGCACTCGATATCGGCTAAAACAGCCGATTCAGGCATAACGCACAATTAAGGTCATGCCCTATTAGGAACAGATCTACCAAATAACAGTCCCCACTTTACGGTGCTAACAGTGGGGTGTGAGGATGAATCACACAGGCTAGTGATAATGGGCCATGTAACGGTTTTCGTTAACCGATAGATCTATTCAAGATCCGACATGCCTTAACCGCACACTATGCACAATCAAGATTGACATAAAACAGCCGATAAAACATAACTCATTGTTTAAGGTGCATATTAGATCAGTTTAGATTAATAAACGATGGGTTAAACAGGATATAAAGCTAATCTAGATAAATGCCAATTGGGCAAAGTGATATTGCTGTAATTAAATAAATAATGAAAGCAATAAGCAATATCGGTAACTTAATGAAATCTATCCCAAGGATGCCACCCTTAGATAGAGCTGATAACTTGACCTTAATCTAGTTCGAGCAGTGGAGGTCGACTAGATTGATGTAGCCGTACTTGAACTAGACAAGAGTCGATAACTAGTTTATATCAGAGTCACAGTGGAGGTCGACCAGATCGATGCAGTCGTACGAACAGAAGTATAAGCCATGACAGTACTTACAGACAAGCCGAGGGTCGGCTAGGACCGATGCAGCCCTGCTCACTAAAGAACTCGTGGAGATCTACTCTACTCCTACTCCTAAGGGGTGGCCAGAGCCGAAAAAGTAAGTAACTTGTATTTGATTGATTGTTGTCCTTTACAATAGTCGAGGGTCCAATATTTATACCCAGAGCCTAAACATAAATCCTTTTTTAATATGACTCATTAAAAACTTTGGTATAGAAGAAAACATTCCTATCTTAAGATAACTTGGACCCTAATCTTTCCCTTTTGTAGAGTCCGATATGCAGTTTTCTGACGTCAACTGTAGCTCATCATCGTTATCTGTCGACGTCATTCAAAGAGAGCCTTATGCAATCGATTCCTTGATTGATGCAATCTTAGAAGCCTTTGAGTTCTCGTGTTCTTCTCCCAAATTTTGGTGTAAACACATGCCCACCAATTTTGGGATAAAAGTGATTTTGTTCCAAAATTCTTATTTATTCGTTTACCACGCCGTAACCGTTCTATCCCGAGATATACGCATGACTCCTGACTTCCCAGCCTGAGTTTTATATAATATCCTAATAGTATCTCTTCCAATTCACTTCGGCCTATTTGCTTTTCTTTTCTCCCTCGAGCGAATCTTAACATCTAATGGCGTCATCGCCAAGGCCTCAAACCCTAGTAAATCCTCGGTTCTATCAAGCCATCATTCAAGCTGTTCCTCGTCAGGCTCAAATCTACTTCGGCTTCAATGGCTACCAGCGACCATGTCCCTGAGGTATGCTTTCCAAGTTTCCATTCTCCAAGTATCGGGCATTACCCTATATTTTTTTCTCCTTAAATTTATTTCATCCTATTTCTAGGAAATGAGGAACAAAATCTTGGACCCATCAGTTGTTGCTTCCAATGTCTATTTTCTTGGGCCTATGGGTGACCCTGATCTGTCTGATTTCATCCATCAAGAAACCAACCAAATCCCCTTCAAACAGTCTGTAGTGGATTCGTCCTCCTAGAATATCAAAACCCCCTTCAGAAACTAGCCTAAAATGCCCAAGGGGTGGAGAGATTGGTTTCGTAGGGTATCCGAAAAAAGGGTGGAAATTGGGAGGTGTATGATTTGAATCAATGTTTGACACTCTCATTGTTTGGGATGGAGAGGAATGATTCACTCTTGATTTCTGCATCTTACTTCTGGTCCAATGCCCTGAATGCTTTCATCTTTGGTCATGGCCCGATGACCATTACCCTAGGCCGATGTTTACATGTTGACCGGCCTTAGAATAACTAGGATCAATGCAGCCTTATGAATACTTGAGTGCTAGTTCTAAAAAAATAGCCAAAATATCAGACTGCACAAGATTGGCAAGTTATATTCGGAACCACATTGTAGACGAATCAACTGTCAGTGAGGGGGAATGTGTGGCCTTTGTGAATATGTGGTTGGAGAGATTCATCTTCTGTGGGTCATCTTGTGGTCCAACTTACAATCATAAGCTCATGGCAGAGCATCTGGCAGTAGGCAAGGATATCCCTCTTGGAAAGTATCTGCTAGGGGTTGCTTATCATCTGATGTACCAGGTAGCTACCCAGTTACTGAAGAACGAACCAGTTCACACCATCAGTGGCCCTTGGTGGTTGATACAACTATGGCTCAACCTGTACATGCACAAGATTGTAAGGCCTAATCTCAGAAGCCTGAGTTATCTTCCAACTTTGATGAGGAATATAGAGGCGAGGAAGGAAGAACTCGTTAGTGCATGAGCTATGGTGAGGATGCAACTGGCCATATCAATTGATATCAACATTGGCCATCTTTTCAAAAAGTTTTATAGAGGGTTTGATGCAGAACATCCTAACTTGGCTACCATACTGATGAAGATGAGAACAATGAGCTGATCTTTTCATTTAAATTTTGATTTGAATCAGGCTGTTCGGATCAGACGGCGGTTGTAATCTTTAACTCCTTCATCAAGCCCTACGTTCTTCCAGCCGAATTTCAGTCATGGTCATGGTAAAATGACCATAGGCTCCTTCCTTCTAGGCAACCTTCCAACTTATGAGTTCTACAATCCATCCTTTATAGCCTACCAGTTTGGTTTTGGTCAACTCCCCCCTCAATTATTCTTCAAAGACACACTAAAGCCAAGAGAAGATATCAATGAGGTGATGGAAGCCTCTAGAGTCTTTCAATTGGGATCAGATCTCCCTTCCCTTTGCATGCATGACTGGACCAGAGTCAGCCTCTCTTCCACTCTCTTTGACTCCTGGTGGCAAGAATGGCACTCCCATCTTTTCTGTGGATTGGTCCACCCTCTGTGCATAGCTTTGGATGGGGAATTTGTTTCTGACTAGAGAAGTAACTTATCATCTCTTTCTCAGGAAACTATTCAATGAATTTTCTCGCTAACTGTTCTAGCCGATCTTTTCAGGATGCTGAATTCAATCCTCCGGACTTGGATAGGAAGGGGCACCCTATAGATTATTAGCCACCATGCCTAGTCTTAAGAATAGGATCGGTAGCACCTTCATTGAAGAAATTGATGAGAACTCATGCTGCCCCCATGATTGTAACATATCAATCTTCAAAGCGCAAGGTGGCTCAAGGGAGAACCTAGAAAACCATTACTGGGAAGAGGCTCCGCAGAACGAGACCATCAGCTGCTCAGGTAAACAATTCATTTCCTTCTAAAAATGACATTCAATTGTTGACCCCCTTCCTTCACAGTTATCAACCATTGTATCCCAATCGGTTCTGGGTGTGGAGCTGTTGTCCCAGGCGTTTGGTTCAGCATCAACTAGACCTTCATCAATCGATCCCCAAGAAGAGCTGATTTTAGTTGAAACAACAGATGCTTCAAAAATAGCAAAAGATGTGAGTCCTCCCATCTTATCATTGATGCTGCCAAAGTATTTTCTCAAAATTTCTTGATTCTATTCAACTTTTATTCCTCATCTGAATTCTTACCATGCTAGGTACTTCCTAAGGAAACACCGATGCAAGAGCAGGAGTCTGACAGTCCCCTCATTGAAAATGATCCTGCCATCGCTAACATTCAAACTATCGATTCCCCAATCCAGCACACAATTGATGGTAGGAAAGTCACATGCTTAATTTATTTCTCTGCAATAAATATGAACCAAAAATTTTCTCTGATATTTGCAGATGTTAATGTTGAGAGTCTAGAGCCAATTCAACCAGATATTACTAGTGCATCATCAGTTGTTCCTCCTCTTCAGGCAAAGGCTACTGCAGAAAAGGTACTTGTTTACACCAAAATTTGGGAGAAGAACACAAGAACTCTCTAGCTTTCAAAATTGTGCCAATCAAGGAATCAATTGCATAAGGATCACATCAGTCGATTCAGATACAAATCTAGGAATCGGATCTCTTGGGATGACATCAGCAGATAGCGATAATGAGCTATGGTTGGTGACAGGAAACTATATATCGGACTCTACAAAAGAGGGAAGGGTTAGGGTCCAAGTTATCTTAAATTAGGAATGTTTTCTTTTATGCTGAAAAATTGTAACAAATCATGCTCGAGTAGGATTCATGTTTAGACTCCGGGTATAAATACCAAACCCCGGCTACTGTAAAAGACACAACCAATCCAATATACAAGTCAATTACTTTTTTGGCTCCAGCCACCCCTTAGGAGTAGGAGTAGAGTAGATCTCAGTGAGTTCTTCAGCAAGTATGACTGCATTGATCTAGTCGACCTCCACTGCGTGTTGTAAGTACCGTCATGGCTTATACCTCTGTTCGTATGGCTGCATCAATCTGGTCGACCTCCACTACGACTCTGGTATAAGTTAGTTATCGATTCTTGCCTAGTCCAAGTATGGCTACATCGATCCGGTCGACCCCCACTAGCATGAACTAGATCAAGGTCAAGTTATCGGCTCTACTTAGAATGGCAGTCTTTGGTAGATTCATTAAGTTATCGATATTGCTTATTGCTTTCATTATTTATCTAAATTACAGCAATATCACTCTGCTCGATTGGGATTGATCTAGATCGGCCTTATATCTTATTTAGCCCATCGTTTGTTAATCTAAAACTGATCTAATCTATACATTAAACGATGAGTTACATTTTATCGGATTGTTTTACATCAATCTTGATCGTGCATAGCGTGTGGTTAAAGCATGTTGCGTCTTGAGTAGATTTATTGGCTAGCGAAAATCATTCCATGGCCCGTTATCACGGCCTATGTGATTCTGCCTCACACCCCACTGTTAGCACCATGAAGTGAGGATTGTTATTCGGTAGATCTATTCCAGATAAGGCATGACTTTAACTGTGCGCTATGCCTGAATCGGCTATTTTAGCCGATATCGAGTGCTTTCACGAATAGTTCGTATCATGAGACCATTGAAGTAAAGATAGGTTGAAAGATGTGTTAGCCCCATGATCTTATTATTATATTACTGACCTGCATGATTCTGCCTCATGCCCCATTGATATTAGTAATGAGTTAGGGTCATTGAGTCTATTGTTATTTCTACAGCCTACATGATTCTACCTCATGCCCCACTAGTGATAGCGATAGATGAGATCTAACATGTTCATTAGATTTATCTTTATTAAACTGGTTAAATGGTGTTGAATTGTTTCTTTATATAAAAGGGGTTTGATTGCTTGTAATCATTGGCTCAGCATAAACCAATCATTGTTGACATCTTATTGCCATTGATTAATATCTGCTCAAATAACGACATTTATCTTGAATGATAACCAATTCTTCTTATACAACCCAATGAGCTTAACTGATTTATTCTCATGAATATGCTGGAATCGACTATTTAGTCAATCTCCTTTCATATCGGCTCTTAGAGCCGCACATTCAGGGACTGTCTGGCAACACCGATAACTTCCGCCCTTAATTACTGATAAGCTTTCTCTCTTTGTCAATTACAGGGTCATATTGACTGGCACGTCTTGGGAGGAGTGCGTAGGATCGACCACCCCTATGATGAAGCTAGGTGGATCTACAGCTCCATCGAGCAGACCCTTCCAGCTTGTTGCGTGTGTCCTCGGCACGGGATGAAAATTCTATGTCAACAGTACTGTATCTTCTTCATCATCCATTTTGTTATAAACTGATTTAAACCTTCTAACCAAGATTTCTTTATACACAGGCACTCAATCTTCCAGCCCTAAGCTACTCTTTCAATCTTGAGGAGTATCTTGATGAAGATGAAATCAGCTCATCACCCACCTCCTCTAAGGAAGCTTTGTCAGAAGAGACCATAAATCAGCTAAGAGACATATTGTCAATGTTTGAGAAGAATATAGCCGATTTGGTCCAAGATACTGATTCAATGTAGAGAGTCTTCTTGGCTATTAAGGCTAATCCATCCCCAGTTCTCTCCAGAGTCTTTTCACCTTTATCTATTTTCGAAGATCAGGCCCTGAAGGTGAAAAAGGCTCAAAGAATCTATCCGACCATGTAACTTTATTGGCCAAGGGGAACTCCAACAAGCAAGAGGCCAAAGAGCTGACATAGTTGATTGATCATTTGAAGAACTCCTCCCTCAGTATCGATCCAGAGTTGTCTCAACTGGAAGTCAGGCCTACAGAACTTGAGAAGGAGCTAGAAAACATGAAGGCTGCCATTGATCATCATAAGTCCACCCTAGCTCAAATACCTGATGCCATTAAACAAAAGAAATAGGAACTGCTGGCCAAAGTTAGAGAAGGCAGAGCCATCCGAAGTACCCTCGAGAGCATTCCTAGATTAGCCAAAGAAGATAAGCAACGAATCACAGAAGTTGATGCTATCTGGCTAGAAGTGTTGAAAGCAATCCAAGATGTTCTAGACTTGTAATTCATGTATCATATATCTTGTGTAGGATGAATGGTAACCATACTTTTTGTTGCCTAATTGTACTTCTTGCTTTCGGCTAAAGAGCCAATTTGAAAATAGCCGATTCCAGACTTCCAACCTTAATCCAATTAAGTTTGAAAACATGACCTTTATTATTAAGAGAACCCCTCGAATCTTTTGTCCTTAGTCACCCAACGCTGTATTCTCTTCGGTATTAGTGAGGTGACGCTTTGCCTTCTATTAATTGTGGTTGCCTTTTGCACGTCCAGAGGCGTCCACCTCCTTGCTTCCGTGGCTTCAAATACCAGCTGAGGGCTTCCGGCCTTGAACACATCTACACTTGCAACCTGTTCCTATTCCTTTGCACCTCTCCACCCTCATAGACTCTGTAGCGGTTTTCTCCCCTCTTCTCGTAGACCCAAACAAAACCTATGGCCAGCTGAGGACAACCACGGCAAATGTGCGGCAGAGGAGATTCCAGGAGGAAGCCATGCCAGTGAACCAGCGCCTACGACGCATGAGGTGAGATTGATATCCTTCTATTGGTGATGATGAACTGTTCTAATTTCTTTATAGATTTGTTTTGAATGACAGTCTTCGTTCTCTTCCTAGGGGCGGCGAGCCCTCTGATGCTGCTTCTTCTGCACCGGCCTCGTCATCAGATTCTTCTGACTCCTATAACGGCGACGACGCCTGGCGTTTTCTCCGAGAGTGGAGAGGGGCTCAGAACCGCTATTCTAAGGTGACTCGGGAAAATGTGTAGCTCAAGATCCGCCTTGGAGTCTCTTAGGTTACCCTTCATGTGGCCGAGGAGGAGGCCAGTGCCGTTCGAGCGTGGCTGGCCGAGTCTAACACAACGGTGGTGAAAGGTCCTCGTGTGGTTTTGGTAATTGAGTGACAACCCTAGGTGGACTAATTGTGTTTATGTGAGATACATAGGTGATTAGTCCATAAGTATATGTGTGTGAGCAACATATGCCGTGAAGGTGAAAATAGTTTGGAGATGTTGCAAAGCTCACACATGTGATGATGAAGGAGCTTATTGCACATGAGACATGACATTGAGTCATGTGATCAAGGTGGAGAAGATCAAGACAAGACTTGGCTTGATGGACCAGTTGCAAGCATGAAGGGAAGGTCAGAGGCTTTGGAGTGATGGACCGCATGGCAGGTGAAGCTTGAGCAAGACGTGGTGCCAATGGATGAAGCCAATGGTGAAAAGCAAGTTAAGTCAGGATCGATGAACCAATATGATCACGTGATGATATGAAGTGGATCATATCATTGTTGATTATGTTGGTGCATGTGTTGCATCGACATTGGAGATGGAATGGAATGCGCAAGGCAAAGGTATAACCTAGGCCATTTCATTTCACCGGTCATAGGTGTGTAGAGAAGTTGATGATTGGGTTTAGGATAGATGGTCCGTACTATCAAGAGGGGCAAACTTGTTTGCATATCGGTCATCTAGTGCCACTCGAGTGATCTAACTTTGCATCATCGCTAGGATCGAGTGGCGTGGCAAGTTGAGTGACTAATCCTTTGGAAAATGTTTGTGAAAAAGCTAACACACATACACATGGTGGTGCACACTTGGTGGTGTTGGCACATTTGCAAAGGCAGAAGTTAGAGTTGTCATGAATCAACTTAGGGAAGAGAAAAAGGTTTTTCGGTGTACTCCAAACTATAGGATGGTCCTTGGATTGGAATACTGCTTTGATCCATTGTGATTTGGATCAAGTATGCATGTGGGATGTGTATCCCTCTGAGTAAGCTTTCCAAAATGTCCAAGATCATTGAAATCGGAGTTCGGAGCTAAGAGTTATAGCCATTTTAGCGCTAAAAGGTCTGTGACTAGGACGCTGGTGCGAAAAAACGACTAGACGCTCAGGTCTGTGTCCGGTCAGCACCTGTGAGTTCGGTCACAGCGTTCGGTCAGTGTTTTTAGCATGTCCAGAAGCGACCAGACATTGGGAGAGTCCGGTTAGTGATGACTGGACACGTCAGGTCGCTGAAAAACATCTCTGGAACCTCTCTATAAGTGACCGGACGCTGGGGTTCACCGTCCGGTCATTATGACCTGCGCGTTCGGTCAGTATGCGCTTTGCCCAGTGAAGGGGTAATGGCTATTTTAGCCCTTGGGGCTATAAAAGTAGTGTGTGGCCGGCCTTGAACTAGTTGCTGAGCACCCTCACGCCTATGTGGCTTGTGTAGGAGTGCTTGGATGCCCTCTAACTCACTTGTGCTTGCAAGAGTGCGAATCGATTGCGAGTGAGTGTGATTCTAGTGCGTTGCATTGTGAGATTACATTGAGTGGCACTAGGTGATCGAGTTGCAAGCCAGTGGTGCTTGTTACTCTTGGAGGTTGCCACCTCCTAGATGGCTTGATGGTTATGATGATGGATCATGCCTGGATGACATTGCTACTACAAGCTCTCCTACTTCACCACATTGCTTCATGTCACAAGGTGACACCAAGGTATCAAATAATAATGTGGTTGATCATGTTGAGTCATATGATGAGCTTGTTAGTAGACTTGCTAGAATGACCGTGTCTTTAGAAAATAAGAAAGCTAAAACATTGAAATTAGAAAATAAAAACTCATTTCTAAAGAACTCTTGTGAAGAACATAAGAAATTACTTGATGCTTTTAAATCTTCACATGATGAGCTAAAATTGAATCATGAGACACTTCTTGCATCTCATGATGAATTATTAGAACAACATGCTTCTCTCATTAAAATGTTTACAAAGAAACTTAAAAATAATGAGAGCTCATCACATGGACCAAATGATAAATCACAAATTGTTGCTAACCCTTGTGATGTAGGCAAGAAGCATGTATCCACCTCTTATGATGATTTATTAGATATGCCATGCTCTTCACAAATAGATGCTTGTTCTACTTCTATGTCTTATGAAACTAACCTTTTGAAGAAGAACAATGAGCTCAATGAACAAGTGAAAAAATTGAGCAACAAGCTAGAGAGGTGCTACAACTCAAAAGTCACCTTTGAGCACATGTTGAAGACTCAAAGAAACTATGGTGACAAGTGTGGCCTTGGCTTCAAGAAGAAGATGACAAAGGGAGAAATAAAGATAGAAAGAAAGATGAAGAAGATACAACAAAGAAAGCTCTATCATACCATGTGCTACCGGTGTCATGAAGCGGGACACCTTGCAGATGGTTGCCCTAACATTGAAAAGCTCAAGAAGATAAAAGAAGAAGAGAGGCTCAAGCATGTGAAGTGCTTCAAGTGCCACACTTGGGGTCACCTTACCTCAATGTGCCCAACCAAGCAATTGGTGTAGCAACTAGAAGAGCCTCAACCAAAGCCACAAGTTGAGCAAGAGAAGACACCCCAAGAGCAAATCAAGATAAACCATGAAGATGGTGGTGATTTGATGATAAAGAAAAAGAAAACTAGAAGGGGTGGAAAGGCAAGACATCCAATGCAAACTCAAGATGCCAAGATGATGAGCAAGAATGAAGATGAGAAGAAAGATTATGCTCACATCAAGTGCTTCAAGTGTTGAAGTACAGGACACTTTGCCTCTAAGTGTCCTACCAAGCTTGAGAAGAAGGCTCAAGCAATCCATGAGAGGCAAGGCAATGAGAAGCACCACATGAGCAAGGAAGAGAAGGCTCAATCAAAGAGAAAGTGCTACTTATGCCGGGAAAGGGGACACATGGCACATTCATGTCCCCTAGGTAATATTTCTAAGTCTATTTCAATTGTTGATAATGATATGCTTAGAAAGGATGGCAATGGTACCTCATTGGTTGCAATTGCAAAGCATCCCGCTATTCATACTAAGGCTATGCCTAAGTATGTTGCTCCTAACTTGAGAGGACCCAAACTAGTTTGGGTACCATCAAAAAGTGGATGAATGATTGTAGGTACCATCGGCATGGGAGGCTTGATTCAATTGATTTCATATTGATCATCATATGTTGAATCAAGATATGAAGCTTAGTGCACATCTAAACACATTGCCAAGTGAAAATTGAGTGAAGTCCAAATGCTATCAATATACAAGTGCTATAATTCAAGTTGTTGGTGATTCATTGGATATATTAGATGGCTTGCAAATATTTGTGTTGAAGCTTGCTAGTTGGATGATCATGAGCTAACCAAGGTATATCTCTTGTTGATTATTTCATTTGGGTGCATATGAGTTGATTGAATTGGATAAATATGCAATGTTGCTTGCTATAAGATGTTTGAATGGATAAATTGATCAGTAATCAATGTTGGATTGATTTGAGTTGGATAAGTTCATAAGATGACATTTAGTAAGTGGATTGAATGGATATATGTCTTATGGAAGTATTCAAACAAGTTAGTTTCAAGTTTGATTCATATTTGATGAAGTATAGCCAGTGTTATCCTAAACGCTAAACGGTAAATAGTCGGTCACCTACCGTTTAGCCCATTATTCGGGCAAAACGGGTGTTTAAACAGGAAAAACGGCCGTTCAAATGGTCAAAACAACCGATTAAACGGAAACGGTGTACCACCGTGTAGCGTTTAAATGATGTGCAAATGGGCTAAACAGCCGTTTAGGCGAACAGTATAGCTCAATTGTTGAAATCTGTCCTATATTACAAAATCTGAGCTAGCTGTGATCTTAGCCATGTTTGAGTGATCAAAACTTATTGGATTGGCATAAAAATTAGTGTACATGCTCTAGACTTTTTGTATAACATGCTGTACAAATTTCATAAGAATTGTATAAGAGATGCTTTGGTTTTGGAGTGTATCTTGTCAGCTATAGTGCAGCAGTTTTCAGCATGTAGCAGTGGTGGAATAATTGAAATCTGAGAGTAATATAGAAGTCAAATGAAGCTCAAAATTATACAGCTACTAGATAACTTAGTGATGCACACCTCCACCAAATTTAGTGGTATTTAGATTTGTACTTTGGGAGATATGCATTTTTCTTTGAAGAGTATAAAATCTGCTAGAAAAGTGATAAATGTTAGATTGATCTAGAGTCACTTTGATTGAAAGGTCCTCAAGTTGGAAACATGTTTATAAGTAATTGAGGCACCTAAGTTTGGCTTTGAGATAATCTAGAAGCATGACAAGCAAAGAGTACAAGGCCATTTGATTGTGGAGTGTACTTTGCACACTTTTGGTACTCAAGATGAAGATCAAGATCAAACTCAAGTTGAAGATGAAGTTTAAGTTCTAGATATGATTGGAGATCATTTGGTAGAAAGAAAAGGACTTAAACAATGTAGAAAGAAAAGGACTTAAAGAAGGAATCGAGGTTACTCATCCAGTTAAGTCCATCACTTGGATCAATCAATCAAGCTATTTCAAGTGAGTATCAAGAATGGTTCTTTGGAAAGAGGTCACTTCTCCCTAGTGTAGGGGCTTGCCGCCTATGTATAGGTAAACCAAGTGTGGTACTTGGAATGCTAACATGGAAGTGGTGATCCAAGGGACATTTGAGATGCTTAGTTGAAGCAATCAAAAGGATTGGTCAAGAAAAGCAAGCAACACCCAAAAGAGAGCTAGTCATGATATTTCAAGTGGTATTCCAAATAATTCTCTCATGCAAGCAAAGATCAAAAGATGAAGCAAGCCAACCACAACAAGAAAGTGCACTTGATCATAAGTGGTATTCATTTCATATGGGTGAAGAGTGGAATTCAAAATAGTGTCTATTGGTCTTCACCAAGCTTATAATTGGACTTCACATTGCTATTGGAGTAATGAATTGGAATCTATGTGACTATCCTCTACTCCAATATAGCAAAGGTATCATTGTAATGTGCATGATCATTTCATCCCTTACTAGTATGCGGTTAGTGCATATAGTTCATACTTCATAGGATCATGCATAACAAATGAAATGTTTAAATTCATAGCCTACCACTATTGCTTGAATAATTAGTTGATCTAGTGGTTAGTATATGAATTTGTTCATGAGCTAGTGAACCCAAGTACTTGACTCAATTTAGATTGCTAACAAGTGACAAGTACAACATTGGCAAGATAACCCTTGCAAGAGGTGTGAAGAAGCTTGTCATTGGTTCAAACCAGGACTTGGAAGCTTAGGTAAATCAATTTAGTTCAAGTCAACCATAGAAGCTCATGATAGTGATAAGAGTACAAGCACAAGATAACAATGCAAATGGATATCTAGTTTGTTTGTTTCAAATGGTATCTAGACTCAAGTATTTCATCAAGAATTCACAAGTGATGTCTAGATCAACTCACAAGTGATATCCTATAAGTGGTACTCGTAAAGATAGCAAAGGTTCAAGAAATGGTTTTTATTGATAAATCCAACAAGTCGTTCCATAATAGAAGATTCCTTCAAGTGGTATCAGAGACGATGGTTCCACATCTATACATGGTATCAATCATGCAAGACGATGGTTCCACAAGTGATCCTCAACTTTAAGTGATCATCAAATGAAGAATGCATCCCTCACCTACAAGAGCTCAAGTGTATCAAATGGATGACCCATGCTATCACATAGGGGGAGGTGTCACACAAATTGATATCAAGATCAAAGATCCTATGTGTGGTATCCCAAGAAGCCCTACACAAGATACAAGTGACACAAATTGCAAGTGGTATCTATAAGTGGTGTCATTCCAACAATCAAGTGATGTCCATAAAAAATGCAAGATTCAAGCCTCAACCATCTACCCCAAATGCATACCTTTGCATCAATGAGAAGTACACTTTTTATGGAAATTGATGACAAAGGGGGAGAGATTATACAAAGATATGAAAGCTTTGAGATTGAGATTGTACAAGGGGAGAGATAAGATGTGAAAACTTTGGGAGAGATTGAGACAAAGAAGTAGAAGTTGGAAATGGACATGGACAAAGAGGGAGCAACATTGAAGAAAAGAGATGGATCAAAATTCTTGGACAAGAGAAGCACACAAGTAGGGGGAGCAAGCTCATGAACTTTGATTGACTGCATTTGATATGTGCATATTCATGTGCTTGCTTGCATTGCATAAGTTCTTAAATTCAATATGCATGCTTGTGTGATGTATGGCTAGTTGTAAAATTTGATTGATGAAATGAAAACTAGCATGCATAGGATGATAGCTAGACACTTGGTATGTTTTTCAAGTAATGCTAGTACCTTGCTTTTAATGTTGATCTCATGAGGTATCTAGTGCTTTTTATTTTTCCAAGTGTTATCTAGCTAACCATGGTGCTAAGGATGAACTTAAAGGTGCAACTCCTGATTGGTATCACACTTCAAAGGTTTACTCTATACACCTTAGCATCATTCGGTAGTAATTACTCTCCCACATTTCCAATCTATGCATATGTGCGAACTTCAAAACAAACACTCTAGCACATATGTAGGGGGAGCTAATACTACCATTTCGGGTTTGTGGTACTTGTCCAAAATCATTTACACATGGTAAAATTGCTTGGGCAAGCAACATGAATCCAAAAGAGCTTAATTTCCACATCTTTGTAGAGTTGTCATCAATTACCAAAAAGGGGGAGATTGAAAGGTCCTTGTGTGGTTTTGGTAATTGAGTGACAACCCTAGGTGGACTAATTGTGTTTATGTGAGATACACAGGTGATTAGTCCAAAAGTACATGTGTGTGAGCAACATATACCATGAAGGTGAAAATGGTTTGGAAATGTTGCAAAGCTCACACATGTGATGATGAAGGAGCTTATTGCACATGAGACATGACATTGAGTCATGTGATCAAGATAGAGAAGATCAAGACAAGACTTGGCTTGATGGACCAGTTGCAAGCGTGAAGGGAAGGTCGGAGGCTTTGGAGCGATGGACCACGTGGCAGTGAAGCTTGAGCAAGACTTGGCACCATGGACAAAAGCAACAATGAAAAGCAAGTGAAGTCAAGATCGATGAACCAATATGATCACATGATGATATGAAGTGGATCATATCATTGTTGATCATGTTGGTGCATGTGTTGCATCGACATTGAAGGAGATGGAATGGAATGCGCAAGGCAAAGGTATAACCTAGGCCATTTCATTTCACCGGTCATAGGTGTGTGGAGAAGTTGATGATCGGGTTTAGGATAGATGGCCGTACTATCAAGAGGGGCAAACTTGTTTGCATATCGGTCATCTAGTGCCACTCGAGTGATCTAACTTTGCATCATCGCTAGGATCGAGTGGCGTGGCAAGTTGAGTGACTAATCCTTTGGAAAATGTTTGTGAAAAGCTAACACACATACACATGGTGGTGCACACTTGGTGGTGTTGGCACATTTGCAAAGGAGAAGAAGTTAGAGTTGTCTTGAATCAACTTAGAGAAGAGAAAAAGGTTTTTTGGTGTACTCTGAACTATAGGATGTGTAGCCCTCTGAAGTAAGCTTTCCAAAATGTCCAAGATCATCGAAATCAGAGTTCGGAGCTAAGAGTTATAGCCATTTTAGCGCTGAAAGGTCTATGACCGGACGCTGGCATGAAAAACGACCGGATGCTTAGGGTCTGCATCCGATCAGCACCTGCGAGTCTGATCACAACGTTCGGTCAGTGTTTTTAGCGTGTCTAGAAGTGACCGGACGCTGGGAGAGTCCGATCAGTGATGACCGAACGCGTCCGGTCGCTGAAAAACGTCTATGGAACCTCTCTATAAGTGATTGGACGCTGGGGTTCAACTTCCGGTCATTATGACCTGCGTGTCCAGGTCAGTACGCGCTTTGCCTAGTGAAGGGGAAACGGCTACTTTAGCCCTTGGGGCTATAAAATGAGTGTGGTCAGCCTTGGGCTGGTTGCTGAGCACCGTCACGCCTATGTGGCTTGTGTAGGAGTGCTCGGATGCCCTCTAACTCACTTGTGCTTGCAAGAGTGCGAATTCGATTGCCAAGTGAGTGTGATTCTAGTGCGTTGCATTATGAGATTACATCGAGTGGCACTAGGTGATCGAGTTGCAAGCTGATGATGCTTGTTACTCTTGGAGGTTGCCACCTCCTAGATAGCTTAGTGGTGGTCTCCAGTCGAAGCCCGCAAGAAGCTTGTGTGGTGCTCCATAGAAGAGCTTTGTGAGGGGCATTGTGCTCGCCCCATGGGAGCCTGTGAAGAGCAACTCTAGTTGAGCGTGTCATTGAGCTACCCTCACTTTTGGGGTAGGTTCTTGTGGTGCCCGACGTGCGGGCTTGGTGGGTGATGCCAATTAGCCTGCCGAACCACCAAGTGAGCGGTCGATACAATGGGGACATAGCGTGTTGGCAAGCACGTGAACCTCGGGAGAAAATCACCGTGTCAACCATGTTCTTCCCAGTTGGTTTGTAATCCCCTTACACAAGCTTGTGATTACTTTTATACATATTGTGCTTGTGTAGTTGCTCTTGTGATTAGTTAGCTTGTGTAGCTCACTAGTTACCTTCTTGCTTGTGTAGCATAGAAGTAGCTCCCTTGTGTGGCTAATTTGGTTTGTGTAACCTTGTTAGTCACTTTGCTTAGGTTGTGTAGCTAAGTATTTGCGCTCTCTAATTTGGCATTGGTTGCCTTGTTATTGAGCATTGCTAGTGAGCTTAGTTGGCTTTGTGCTTTTGCTTACTAGCATGTGTAGGGGCTCCCTCATTGCTTGAAATACTAGTGGCATAGGTTTGTGTGACCTTGCTCCAAGAATTAGTTAGGTGAGCTCTAGTTAGCCCGACATCTTTGTTGCTTAATTAGGATCTTTACAAGGTGCTAGAGAACATAGATAGAGGGGTGTAGTCTTAGCTAGTCCGATAGTTTTAATTCCACACTTGTTTTGGTTAGCCAACGCGATTAAGTTTTAGTAATGACTATTCACCCCCCCCTCTAGTCGCCATCTTGACCCTTCAGGTGGCGGGTAAGACAAACTTAGGAATGCCTCCATTCTGATTTCCACTGTATTTATCTTGATAGTTCTTCTATTTTCAGTGATCATCAGCCCTGATAGTGCAGTTGGAGTCCCTCCTAACTAGCGGTGAACGTAGCCATAGATGCCGTTAACGCTAGGGGCCCCCTCATCAACGCTCACCTCCATGACATTCCAGCCCACGTTCAGGAGATCACCCTCCACGGCATTCGTCATGACTGCAGTCGGTGGCACTGACCTGTGGCGCAAGTCTAGATCGGGTACGAGCTCCATGCCATGGAGACTGGTTTGCCAATGGGCGACTGGCCCCAAGGAGCATGAGGATCTGCTCAAAGAGTTTGTTGTCGCGGCTGAGGCCATTGTGGACATCACATCTGCTCAGGATGTGGTGAACAAGGTCTTTGATTAGTTTGTACTTAGGGCGAATTAATGAACAAAGTCTCTTGCTCTTCCATGAATGTGCCTCAGTGCAATGACCTTGTATATGTCATGATTGTCTTTGTTTTTGTTTTTGCTCTATAGGCGATACATATCATATCGGCTTTCACATCTTCAAGCTATTTTTTGAACTAAAGGCGATACCTTTCTAGTATCGGCTATTAGAGCCAATGACTAAATGAATCGGCTATCAAGTGTTGATCAAATGCTAGGATAATATCCCATCAAATATTTTTTATCGGTCGCTATTGATAGGTTGCACTAGAACTTTCTAGACCAAAGGTTAAACGATCGATCAATCTAGGCCAAGCATCTCATTAAGCGAAACAAAACTTCCTTTAATAGATCTATTAACTCTGAATTGCACTTATGATTTGACTTAGCGCTCACATACGTTGGTCTAAGCCTATCTATGGGACCAATGCTTATTCTTCCTTAATACAATGGCTGACGTGAAGCCATGACTATTTACTAAAACAAACTCTCAGAGCCGATTGCTTGGATCAGCTATCAGCCTTCATTGCTAATTTTAATGAAGTCTCTTCCCATAACTTGCCAGAAAAACACTCAAAGTCTTCTAGCTCCCAAAAGACTGGATCGACTGTTGCGATACTCATAGACTCATTAGCATGAACCAGCTCGACATCATCTCCATGCCATTGAATCAAACACTGATGCATGGTCGATGGCACACAATAGTTTGCATGAATCCAATCATGACCAAGGAGTAAACTGTATGACCCTTTTCCATTGATGACGAAGAATGTGGTGAGCATAGTCTTATTCTCGATTGTTAGTTTGACGTTCATTACCCCTCAGGTCTTAGACGCATTACCCCCAAAGTCCTTAAGCATCATGTCAGTCTCAATCAGATCTCCTGGTCCCTTGCCAAGTTTACGAAAAGTGGTGTAAGGCATGAGATTGATAGAAGCACCTCCGTCCACCAACATCTTGTTCATTGGCTTCCCATCAACAAAACCTTTTACATATAAAGCCTTTAAGTGTCGAGGCTTGACTGGTTTACCAAATATTACCTGTTGTATAACTGTCAACTTGGCAACTATCTCCTCATACTCTGATTCATCAAAATCTGAGTAAACTTCTTGATCTGTTGGAGCTCTAAACTCTGATGGCAATAGAAAAGCCATTTGACTATTAGCTGATGGTTGCCTTCTATTGGCTGTTTGCTTAGCACGCCATACTTGAGGTTTATCGGATGCCTGAGCCTGTTCCAACTCTATATTCCTTAGGCATTGCACCCTTCTCTTCTGGCTTTTGTCAAACCTCTTGGACACCATTGGCCTTCCTACCAAACACATCCTTCTTTATTACTTTCTTCTTCATAATCAGCCCAGTTTTGATCAACAACTCAGTTTTCCAAGCCGATCCTAAACACTTCCATTTTTTAAGCATCGATCCATGTTATCATGATGATATGCATCTTGAGCATGGATAGACCGGCGGTTGGCTTGAGATTACCTAAACTCCCAATATTGTTCGCTGCACTCTGGACTGTTATTTCTGGTAGGCAATTTCAAACCTTCGTTCTAGCAATGTCTGAAGAAAGGACAATTCAATGTGATTCAACTTGCTTTCTTTCATACCTCTCTTTTTCCTGTTGACACTAGTATTCTTGCTCTTCTAACCAACACTGATAATCCTTTTCCTTCTGCCGCTGCCATTTATTCAATAGAATTCGAGATGTAACCCATGGCTTTGTCGCCCCATCTTTTGACGTTTCTCCCTACTCATATCGACCCTTTTGCTTGTCGCTGATGTCTTTTAATTTCTCTGTATTTGTTAGCCGATATTTGCATCTTGGGATCAATTGTTCTAGTTTTTTTAGATCTAACTGATGTTAGGACTTTAGTCTTTCCCTTTAATAGTCTAGCATCGACCATATTTTGATCTCCTAGGGAAAGGATTATTGTCAACTTTTATCTTCCAAGGTGTATCGAACTTGAGCCTCCCTTGCTGAATAGCCCTCTGTATATGCTGCCAGAAAACTCTGCATTCATTAGTAGAATGAGATGTAGCATTGTGAAACTTGTAGAACTTCTTATTTTTCAATTGATCAGGGGGCAACATAACATGATTATCAGGGCAACTTGATATGTCCCTTCTCAAGCAAGAAATCAAAGAGCTTGTCTGATTTTGTGATGTCAAAGTCATAGCTCTCCTCGACTCCTCTTCCCCAAGGATTTGGCACCATTACTATCTTTTTGCCCCAATTCCATTCAGCCACGACAACCTCTTCTTCTTCATCATCTTCATAGCTATCATCGACTGAATACGGATTATAAGCTTCAGCCATTGTGGTACTTTTCTATAATCGGGTATCTATGCGCATACTCTGGAATTGACTATTGAACGCTACCACTCGTTGAGCCAATTGAACCCAAGTTATCAAACTCTTGTCCTAGCAACTTCTCTCTCCATGTTGGCAACATTCCTTGAACGGCCAGAGCAGCTAGTTGATCATCAGCCAAGTTTAATGAGAAGCAGAAGTTTCTAGTCTCCCAGAACCTCTGAAGAAACTCAGTGCCCGATTCATTAGTTCTTTGCCTTATAAGTTAGTCAAATCAGTAATCTTCTTTTCTCCTGTCCTAGTGTAAAAATATGTATGAAACTTCTTCTCTAGGTTAGCCCAATTAGCAATGGAGTTAACTGGCAGTGACTGAAAACCAAGTGAAGGTTGGCCCTGATAGGGACAAGGAGAAGAAATGAACTTGATGGGCCTCTTCAACTGGATGCTTCGCCCAACTATATAAGATACCGACTGACATGTTCTATTGTGCTTGTGCTATCTTGGCCAGTGAACTTAGCAAACTCTAGGAGCCTATAATTTGTAGGAAGAGCGACCAAATCATACCATTCTAGATATGAGTGCATTTGTATGAGAAGGTCAGCCCTTTTGGCTTTAGACCTGAACTGATTCTTCATCATCTCAGGTCACCCTTAGCAACAACTCATCAGCATTTGAATTTGGATTTCTCTTGCACTTGCTGACCCATCTATGGATTGAAATCCCATGTGCCTTGATACCCTAGATTCGAAATCATGTGAAGGGTGTTATAATCCATGCCATAATGATACCCCTGTGGAATCTCTATCTGCTTGGGTCCTTTGCTGGTTTGCTGCTTGAAGTCTGTGATTATAGACATGAGGATCTATATCTCTATGGATCCTTTGAATTGATGGTGCTATTTTTGAGCCGATGATGGTATGTGGCCTGATGTGCCAAAATTAATCATCTAGTTCTGACCTTGCCCCGTCGGGTGTTGCACATGCTGCACTGACGATCCAGGATTATACTATATCTGATTCGTAGTAGTACCTTGAGCTTGCTCAGATGAATTCTGAACTACCTGGACATCATCATTACCAGCTGATGTTGCTTCTTGATGGCTAGTATCGACTTGATTAGTCCCTTGAGTGAATAGATGTGGAATGTTATAATAAGCCGGCCCAACCTGATCAATTGGAAACCCATAAAACACCTCCTTCATGGTGTTGTGGAATGTGTTCAAGAAAATTTCATTATGGTTTGATATGGCATCATGAACAGATTTATTTATAGCTTCCATAAAGAAACGTATGTCTTTAATCTCATCTGCATCTAGTCTACCCTTGCAACAGAACTCTTGGTAGTGGATATTTTTGAACAATTGTATTGTCACATGTCTTGGTATAGGACAACAAACAGTTGTTCTGAAATTCTTCTATAGTTTTGCTGATGACATCTTTATCTCCATCAGGTAGGTCTTCATAAGGTACCATAAGGATGTCATTGTTGTTGTTAGCCACCATGACGATTGTGGGGTCCCACTAGGGCGTGCTAGAATGTGTGTCGGCACGAAAATTCATCTCATGCTGGGCACATGAGAAAGCCTGGAAGGGTCTGCTCGATGGAGCTATAGATCCGCCTGGCTTCAATGTAGGGATGGTTGATCCTACTGTACTCCTCCCTGAGATGTGCTAGCCAATTTAACCCTACAACTAACAAGGAGAGAAAGTTAATCAGTAATTTAAAGCGAAACATGCCGGTGTTGCCAGATAGTTCTGAATGTGCGGCTCTAAGAGCCGATGTGGAAGGAGATCGACTAAATAGCCGATTCCTAGCATACTCATAAGAATAAATCAGTTAAAGCTCATGGAATTATGGAAGAAAAATCAGTTATCATTTAGGATGAATATCGTTATTTAGACAAATATTAGTCAATGGCAATAGGATGTCAACACTAATCAGTTATGTTAAGCCAATGACTGCAAGTAACGGAATCCCTTTTTATATAAAAAATTTGGAAATAGCTCATCATCATTTAACCATTTAATAGAGATAAATCTAATGAACATATTAGATCTCACCTATCGCTATGACCAGTGGGGCATGAGGCAGAATCATGCAGGCCATAGAAATAACAATAGATTCGACAACCCTAACTTATTAATAATATTAGTGGGGCATTGAGGCAGAATCATGCAGGCCATAATACAATAATAAGATCATGGGGCTAACATATCTTTCAACATACCCTTACTTCAACGGTCTCGTGGCAGTGAACTATATATGTGAAACCACTCGATATCGGCTAAAACATCCGATTTAGGCATAACGTACAATTAAGGTCATGCCCTATCAGGAACAGATCTACCAAATAACGGTCCCCTCTCTATGGTGCTAACAGTGTGGTGTGAGGTAGAATCACACAAGCTGTGATAATGGGCCATGTAACGATTTTCGTTAACCGATAGATCTATTCAAGACCCGACATGCCTTAACCGCACACTATGCACGATCAAGATTGACATAAAACAGCTGATAAAACATAATTAATCATTTAAGGTGCAGATTAGATCAGTTTAGATTAATAAATGATGGGTTAAACAGGATATAAGGCCAATCTAGATTAATCCCAATCGGGGCAAAGTGATATTTCTATAATTAAATAAATAATGAAAGCAATAAGCAATATCGGTAACTTAATGAATCTATCCCAAGGACACCACCCTTAGATAGAGTCGATAACTTGACCTTAATCTAGTTCGAGCAGTGGAGGTCGACCGGATCGATGCAACCAGTACTTGAACTAGATAAGAGTCGATAACTAGCTTATACCAGAGTCGCAGTGGAGGTCGACCGGATCAATGCAGCCATACGAATAGAAGTATAAGCCATGACGGTACTTTTCGACAAGCTAGAGGTCGGCTGGACCAATGCAGCCTACTCGCTAAAGAACTCACTGAGATCTACTCTACTTCTACTCCTAAGGGGTGGCTAGAGCCAAAATAGTAAGTAACTTGTATTTGATTGATTGTTGTCCTTTACAATAGCTAGGGGTCCAATATTTATACCTAGAGCCTAAATATGAATCCTATTCGAATATGACTTATTACAAATTTTGGTATAGAAGAAAACATTCCTATCTTAAGATAACTTGGACCCTAATCTTTCCCTTTTTGTAGAGTTCGATATGCAGTTTCTCGACGTCAACCGTAGCTCATCATCGTTATCTGCCGACATCATTCAAAGAGAGCCGATTCTAGTGTTGCAGTCTGAATCAGCCGATATCGATCCTTATACAATCAATTCCTAGATTGATGAAATCTTGGAAGCCTTTGAGTTCCCGCATTCTTCTCCCAAATTTTGGTGTAAACACCTTGCCCAGGCAGCACCATGAACTGGTGACGATAAGTATAAGTGGCTAATCCTAAGCTCACTGTGTCCGTCCTGAGTATTAACACACATTTGCACACCGAGAGTACTGATTCTATAGGCAAAAGGTATAGCCATAAGAGGTATATTGTGCCGGTGTGCAAATCCCATACTCATGAATGAATGTGATGCACCAGAATCAAATAACACATAAGCTAGGATGGAAATCATTGGTGAACCTACCAGCCATCACTGGTTCATTTTGTAATATTTCCTCAGCCTCTGTGAAATTAACCTATCCAGATCGGCTGATTGGCACTTTCTTCTTGATCACTATCCGCTTCATTAGCCTGGAGTTAGCTCAAGGCTGAGCAGACTAGGGCCGGCTGGTTTTGTGGACACTCTCGGGCATAGTGGCCTTCCTTGCCACATTTGAAACAAGCACCAGGCTTGTTCCCCTATCCTAGATGAGGTGGGACCTGCTGTCCCTAGGGCTACTGATGTTGCACCTGCTGAGTGGGTGCACAATACTGAGTGGAAGGAGCCTAGAAAGTCTACTGAGGCTATCAAAATGCAATGCCCGCCCGAAAGATTGATAGGGCACCCATCTGACAACCTATACTTTCTAGGCATGGGGGTGACTAGAAGACCTAGTAGCCACCCGCTTGTGCTTCCATTCTACCTGAGAGTCCCTCTACAAGCCCTCCATGGCGATAGCCGCATTCATCATTGCGCCAAAGGTCTGATAGTTCCCAGTATATAACTCCTTTTGTTGGCTTCAAGAGAGTCCTGTGATAGAAACGATCCCTCTTCTTCTCATCTGTATCAACATGAGTCCCAGCATACTATGACAAGTGATTGAACTTATTGATGTAGTCCATCACTGGACATACTCCCTTGCTGAAGGTCCAGAAACTCTGTCAACTTTTTATTGAGAACACCAGCAGGAATATAATACTCACTGAAGGTCCGCAGTGAACTCCTGCCAGGTCACCCGATGATCTATCTGCTACATGGCATTGAAGGTATCCCACCATGCACTCATGGACCCCAACAACTGTTTTGCTACAAAGCGCACCTTCTGCTCATCAGCCACGGTGAGCAGCAAAAACTTTTGCTCTAGAATGCGAAGCCAATGCTCCGTATCTAGGGGCTCAGCCATCGGGGTGAATGTGGGTGGGTGCATCTTTGAGAAATCCTGATAGGAGCAGGGTCCCTTAGGACTACGGGCACCACCCCCAGTTCCCACCATTGCCCCCGTGGCCTCCACGGGCGAAGCCACCGATAGCCTATGCTAGCAGCTTGATGGCACGTGCTGACTCGCGGTGAGCATCCAACATTTCCGCCATCATCTCCGCATGAGTCATCGGAGGTGGCGTGGAGCCACATGGCTCTCCCCTGTTGTCGTGCTCATTGCCCTAGCCACTTTCACCTTGGCCCTTGTCAATACCATGGCCCACCCCGGCACTGGTGCTCCCATGACCAGACCTCAGGTTCATCTGTAACAGATAGGAACCATCCATTTAGAACAACCCTCTAGATCAGAAATAAGAGATTAGAGAAATGATAAGATGTTTATTAAAGCATTCTTTTAATTTATCCTATCAATTTACTAATGCAATTTATACGTGTAGGGGGAATTTAGTTTTAGCAAGATTCTATTATCATGATGCATGCATCGGCCTATACGCTCACTCAAGCTAGAATATAGCGGCTTCACAAAATTTCAGCACATCGTACACTCACTTTCCGTATGCTAAGTTATTTCTTATGCAACATAAGTTAGTGTACCTGCAAAAAAAATTGATTAGATAAAACCAGTGTCGCTATCCTAGATAGACCATATTGCTAGGGCTTATACTTATTTAAATAATTTAAGCGCATCCTACTTTTTGCAAAACTTTTGTTGATCAAATTTTAGGTTTTGGAAAAGAGTGATGAACTCATAAACTCATTATTGGCTCTGGTACCAACTATGGCAGAACCACCCAAAATAACGCACTTACGGAGGCGCTCGTCTTCCACCAGACACTAAGCACCCCGAAAGCACACCACAGCAGGTGGGTTCCGTTGGGCACACCCCAAGGGGGAGCCCGAATAGTCCACATTTTCCCCAAGGATCCAATAATGAGAACGAGTTATAATACTTAGTCCATTTCATACATCCAGAGTTCTTAGAAATTCATTATTACATTGCCAAATTCAGAGTGCGGAATATTAAACAGCGGAATGATAATAAACATCTATCGATAATGAATAAGGATTCGTTTGTGCCCACCAGAAGAATCCTTCACACAATGGGTACTCCTCAAGTTGAACCAGCAACAGGGGTAAATAAACCCTGAGTACACAATGTACTCGCAAGACTTATCCGACTAGTGGGAATAATTTCCCGACTCCAAGGGATATGCAAAGCTTTATGGTTTGCTAGGTTTCTTTTTGCAGAAAAGCAATTCTAGTAGTGAATCCTTATTTATGTTATTATTAGCAATCATGATTAATTTATTATCTAGCCATTCTATGTAAGCACATGTTCTACTTTCAAGCAAGGGTTGACCAATCAGTTCCATTTTATCCCCTTTCATTTTTTTAGTTCTTACTATGGTGCTAGACTGTAGACAAGCTATACCTAGAACGCCGGCGATTTGTGGATCAATGTCCCCTAGCTAGGTACCCCAAAAACACATGCCCTGCTTGTACCCTAGGCACAAGTAGGACCAACCCATCACCCTCCTGTCACGGGGTCTAGGTCCACGTCCAAACTTGGACTCCAAGCCTCCTACTCCTAAGTCCCAGACTTAGTGCGGTGCAAGGACCTCCACCATCCCCGCCTCCAATTAGTTGGTACTGGAAAGAGCTGGAACCCATGACAAGAGAGCAACAAGTCTTCCCTATGCCCATACCCAAGTATGTGCTTAGGATAATAAGTCTGTGACTTGCCTAGAACCCAATACAATGGTCGGTCCTTAACCGACATAGATAGATAAAAAGTGTAACCAAGCTATGCCCTGTTGGCCATAGGACACAACCTCTTACACCCACCAATACCCAAACCATATCCCTGCCTAGTCTCCATTTTCCTTTCCACCATTTTATCATGAGTGATCATAATTATCACCTATTATGAGTAACGGCAGGTTACTCATGCTACCGATACCCTGAGCATAGCAGTTACTTGACCTATACTAGTAGGACTCATAGGTAGGTATATCTATGCATGTAGTTTCCATGAAATGTCTGTAACATAAATGCACATGATATATATATTCAGTGATCATTAAAAAATAGAGGGTTATGCACCAGGGCTTGCATTGGGCAGGCGGTGGGTCAACACAGTCAGCAACGAATGACTCCAAAGCTCCCTCCTATATGAGAACCTCCTCCTTGTACTCCTCAATAATCTTCCTCGTAGTCTTGTTCATCCATAGGCACTGAACTCTACCAACTCATGATCTACATGCATGAAATGATGATGCAACACTTAGTAATACAGGCAACAGCAATTCTTAAAATAAAAATACATCTGTCAAGCTACTAACCTAGCTCTACCACCTAAGACGCTACGTTACCTATCATTCCCACTAAACAGGTATGCAACATTTCATGTATTAACTTAGCAACTAAAGGAATCCCTATTCTTAATATCGATTTACTCTATATATGATTAAAAAGGGAGTACTAGCTATTCTATTTATCAACCTACTCTAGGGCTACTAAAAATTACAGTGAGAGCATAATAATCTAATGAGCCTACTGTAAAAATTTCAGGGCTAAAGCTATCATCGATTTGCAACAAAAATTCCTACAAATATTAAGCTAACTAATACTAAGCTTTCTAAATTGAATTTATGAATCTATCGTTACCATAGATAACTATAAACTAACTACACCATCAGCTAGATAGCATTTTTGTGAACCTAACAAATTTCATTTCACTATTTTTGGATACCTAAAACATTTACTATCATTTTTCAAAGTTTAGCTTAAAACCAAATTGAATAAACCTTTACTAATTCACTAGAAATTGAAAAATAGAATTCCACCGCGCGGCTCGTGAGCAAGCGGTGCAGGCCCACTCTCACACATGCACAGCACACTAGTGTGGCCCACACTGGCTCGGACGTGTCGAAATGGCCCACGGTGGAGCCCTGCGCGTGAGCTGGCTCTTTTGCTAAAGAGCCCCCATTCTCTTTCCTATTTGCGAAGCTAACTTAACACTATTTAACTGAGTCATAGCTTTTTCATCTAGCACCCTGCTCTTACTTGAATTCATGTTTTTAACGGTCACTGGTCGGAACTTAACAAAGGCCATGGCATCTCTTGCCAAACGCTGGTGAGCACGAACCTCCTTGACAGCAAACCTCACCACCAGTGACACTCTTCATCACAAGCACAGTCAATAGAGGTACAAAACATCCACGAATGGTGCCACACAGAGGCTGTGGCCATGCACCACAGCGGGGTTTGGCCACGTGGTGACACTGACGCTGGTGAAAACATCTAGCCCAGCACTACCATCACTACCTAGACTCCATGCCTAGAGTACTGATAACATTCTAGAGGTCCTAGATATACCCGTTCTACTCCCAAACAAGCCGGCCATGGACATAGCATCTACACTGTGTCCGCTGGTGGTGGCCACATGCTCCGGCGAGCCTCATCCCTAACTGACTCAACCATCTACCCTATGAGTAGGGGGCCTCACTAGAGATGCATAGGATGGCCTAGATGAAGTCTCGAGGCTCGACAAGGTGGTTGGCCATGAGTGTGGGGTTGCTCTGGTTCACGACAAGCGTGGTGACGGCGTCCCCGGTGACCTGCTGCTCCATTGGCAAAACTGGTACATGGGCGAGGCAACCATGTCAACACTGACGCAAAAGCACTGCTCAATTGAAACAACAGAGCATAGAGCGACGCCCTAGCCGAGCACCTGCCTCGACTGGCCATGGCGGACCACCATGAGGAAAATGCTCCGAAATACCTTACTAGAGGATGAAAGCTCATTGGGTCGACTCCAATCGTGAGCTAACTACCAGAGCTAGTTGTGTGCATGGTTAATTGGACGGAGATGGATGATGAGAGGCCAATTAGGTGGTTGATGCCATTCGGTCTTAAGGTGGTCGATGGTGGAGGAAACCTCAATTTGAAGCCCCAACATCGTATGGCTACAGCAGTGGTAGGCTTGGCACAAAGCTAGTCTCCAAATCAAGCTCTAGACATGCGCAATTATAGGGATGGGGCCAGGCTCTATGGGTTGGCCTTGGCGTGGCTTGGTTGGTCAGTGCGACGACATTCAAGGCGATGTGATGGGGAGCGTGGCATGGCGCAACCACTAAATGGGAGAGGACACGGTGCAATGGAAGATGGCTCCATGTGTGCGTATGAGTCCAGCACGATGACATGTGATCACAGTGCCATGACTCACAAGACAACAGCTGCCAGGCCATGTGACGGCGCAGTGGGCGCGCGTAGCAGCGACAACGATTACGCGACGCAAGTGATGTGAGCGCACATGAGGTGATAACATGATGCAGGGGCACGTGCACATGCTGGTGATGACAACTGTGACCTAGGGATGCCACTGCATGCGAACGAACGACAACAGTGAAGCAGGGCCGGCAACGACGTGAGGCGGGTGGCCCAAGGGCACCAGGAACGACGTTGACAGGAGCGCATGCCGTGGTAGTGGGAAGGAGCAGGTGCATGCCCTGGGCAGCCGGCCACCGTGCCTAGCCAGGCATGGCTAGACATGCGTGTGTGCACGGCTGGTGCACCGACAATGGCACAGGGTAGTGGATGACAGCGTCCACGTGATGAAACTTGCTAGAAACGTCATGTGCACGACTTTTAAAGCATTCCAAAAATCATACTCCATGATTCAAATGTCAAACCAGTTTTTTCTATACTCAAGAGGGTATGTTAAACTATTGAAACAAGCCCTAATACCACACCATTACTTAACCCAAATCTCCTACAAAAATTGCTGAACTTATCTTCGTCAAAGCGTTTTCCGTCTTAAGAAATTAGACTAAGTCTCAAACGGTTTCGCATCAAATTCAATTTCCAAGCTATTCGATATGCTAGCTAGTGAATTCCATTCTCGACCGCAAGTATTTCATCATCACCTACAAAGCTTAAACTACAAACTTTATTAAAGTTTCATATATGTGTTCTATAGCATTTTTGTTCCATAAAAATTCGTTTAAACCCTAAGCGATATAACGCGACATAAAATATAACATTTGTTTCGCGTTTCTGATGAATGTTTCGAGTTACTGTACATTGCTTTACACCCTATATTACACACATTTACACATAATTATGATACTCATGCAGTGTTTTAGCAAAAGACTATACAGTGTAACACCGAGGGTGTTACACAAAGATGAGAAGAAGGATGAGGACAAGAAAAAGAAGAGTGTGGCATTCAAGGCTAGCACATCATCCAATACCAAGGGCAAAGCAAAGAAAGAAGAATAAAGTGATGATGAAGAAGCTAGTGACTTTGACATGGAATCCATGGCTCTATTTGTGAAGAACTTTGGCAAGTTCATGAAGAAGAAGGGCTACAAGGCAAGAAAGAGAAGGGACGATTTCAAGAACAAAGATCAAGTGAGAAGGTGCTTTAGATGCAAAAGCAAGGATGACATCTTGGTGGATTGTCCATACAATAGTGACAATGAAGAGGATGAGAAGAAGGAGAAAAGGAGAAGAAGGAAAAGAAGGAGAAGAAGATGTCCTTCAAGAAGAAGAAGAAGGGTGGCTCTTAGGTGGTGACTTGGGATAGTGATGCTTCTTCGGATAGTGATGAGTCTAGTGATGATGAGAAGACATCCAAGAAGAAGGCACTTGGAAGTATCACCATCAACAACAAGCCTTCTCTCTTCGACACTACTCCACTACTAGCAAGGAAATGTGATGAAGGTTTGTTGCTTGGCTACTCCACTACTAGCAAGGCTTATAGAGTTTGGAATTTGGCTAGTGATTCTCCTGAGGAAGTGCATGATGTTGAATTTGATGAAACAAATGGTTCCTAAGAGGAAGATGAGAATCTTGATGTGTGTGACGAGATCCTAACATATGGGTATGTTAAGCCTTAGGATCTATGTTTGTCGACCGAAGAGACCCTCGGCCTGACCCCTCAAGGATCGCCTAGGGGCTCGGGGGGCTATACCCATCGGGTACACTCACACGCACCCTCAGACTAAGGAACTTGCCTAGAATGAAACAATTGAACAAATTGATAAATCATGAACTAGTAAGGGGTTTGAAAGATGTCACATTTGAGAAAGATAAGTTGTCTAGTGCATGTCAAGCTAGAAAACAAGTTGGAAACACACATCCTAAGAAGAGCATCATGAGTACATCTAAGGTATTTGAGTTATTACACATGGATTTGTTTGGGCCAACAATAGGCATTGATCGGCCTTAACCAGGATAAATTGTTGCGTCCTCTCTGTGATTTTTGTGTCCTTGAGTCCACCTGAGCCACCGCAGACACGTACTCTGACACCAACTTGAACAATAGTGCTTGCCATGGTTCTAACCCTGCAATAGCTGGCGTGCCAGGTAGGGGGCAGCATCAAGTGCGATTCAGGCTCTATGGTGGCCGAAGCCACCAGCCTTGTCACTAGAGCAAGCAGGCACCGCCCTAGACAATGGTGTTCACTTCCCCATTGAGTTCTTCATCACAGTCAGTGCCTTCGCTCTAGGCTAGGATCCCCAACTTTGGGAGCTTGGATTACATCGCCGACTACTATGGAGAGCTTCGTCCCCTCAACGGGGCTACGCTGGGCCTCCTAGGAGCAGATCTTGAGGTCCTGGCCCAACAGATCCAGGTGCGGTCTGGGTCCACACCCCACTATGTCACACCACCACCATATGTTCTACATGCTAGCCAATGTCCACCACCAGATCACCACCAGGTGAGGTGCTCCTACTGCCCGACCGCTTACGATACTACCACCCGAACCTGCCTTTTAGGATCCAAAATGAGGCAGCGCCCTTCCAGTTGGAGCTAGAGCACCTCAACAGCTGTGAGGCGACATAGAGCATCATCCTCTCCGGTGGCATAAGGGCCGACATCACCTCGCTATGCACCTTCCTTAGGATCCTCTCGAAGAATGGCCAAGAGTATGACTCTGACGACATCGACTGCTACACCCCACCATGCATGTGCTACCACATCGACGGTGAGATTCCCACCAAGGAGGTGCCTGAGCTCACACCGCCGGACTAGAGTCCCCATAGCCACGTGAACTACCTTCGAGAAAAGGCCACTCATCTACTAGGCTATATAGGTGGACCTAGAGGCCATCGAGGCAGAGCTCGAGCACTGAAGGCAGGACTTTACATGACAATGAGTCGCACAGCCTCTCGACAACGACAATGATGCCCACACTGAGGGCTCCTAGCACCCTGCGCTTCCCCTAAGTAGCCTACAACATGGTGGTCACTGCCTGCCAGCTAGAGGACATCTCCAACACGCTAGACCCAAAGACCAAGAGCAGTTGCACGAGGCGAGGCAACTTCTCCATGTCACCCTCGAGTAGCAGGCCGAGAGCTCTGCTTCTCGGTGTTGCTCTAGACCATCCTAGCCGATGACTACCACCAATAAGGATCACTCTGAATGTGTACGTCCTACCAATGGGTGAAAGCGGCGGTGACTCCTCTAGCAGTACCTCTGGCCATCCATGGACCAAGGGCACCAAGCCATGTTAGGAGTGAAGGCGCGAGCTTTCCCCATGGCAACCCCCCACGCATCACTAGGTCAGGCACTGACTATGACATTCACAACACCATCGAGGCCAAGCACCATGCTTAGGCATAGTCCCGCACTCCAGAGCAAGAGGCAGGGGGTGGTGCCTCAGAGCACTTCGGTCCCTAGGCATTCAGGGCAGCTGATCTGTGCTGGCCCCCTACCCTAGGGGGTTCTAGCTATCGATGCATATCTCCAGGTACGATGGTGAGACCAACCTTGACCATTGGCCCGAGGACTACTAGCCATGCCATGAAGGTCAAGGGGTTGGATGATGACTTTGTCATCTAGTACCTTCCCTTGCTTCTATCGAGCTCGACCAGAGCTTGGCATGAGCAGCTCAAGCCTAGCAGCATCCGCTGCTGGGGCAACCTCCACTCCATCTTCATCGGTCACTTATAGGGTATGTACACTCGGCCTAGGAACTCATGGGACCTCTACAACTGTAGGTAGAGGGCTGACGAGACCCTCTAGGGAGTACATCTAGCGCTTCTCCAAGAAGCGTAATGAGCTCCCAACATCACTAATGCCAACATGATCAATGCCTTCATCTACTGGCATGACCTATGAGGTGCTCGTCCACATGCTTGGTTGTGAGACCCCACGCACAACAGTAGAAGCTCTTGGACATCGCCACCTAGTATGCCACCGGTGAGGAAGCCATCTAGGCCAACTTTAGCGGCAAGGCCAAGGACGCCTGCCACCTCAGTGGTGGAGATGGCGGATGATGACCTTGCTTTGTTCCAACATCACCAGTGTAAGAGGAACAAGGACTAGAAGCACTGCGGGGAGGAGATGGTGGCCGTGGCTGCCTGCGTCACTAGGCCTCAGCCCCATGGGGTTATTGTGTGCCCCGAGCACTTTCGAGAAGGCGCTCGAAAGCCCTCTACCTGTTCCATGGGGGGCAGGCAAAGCACCTCCTCAAGGAGTGCACCACCATTAGGGGCTACATCCATGGCACCCTCAGCTAGTAGGGCAAGGCCTAGAAACCAACCCCAAAGGCTGGCGGTCCAGCGAACGCTACCTCAGGAGGATGACACCGAGTTCCCCAAGGCTGATCACTGCCTCATGATCTTTGGAGGTTCCTGGGCATACGAATCCTACTAGTAGCACCGCATCACCGAGCAGGAGGTGAACTCCATTCACACCCTCACCACTCCAATGCAACTTCGATGATCCTAGATGGCCATCACCTTCGACCAGGGGGATCACCCCGATCATGTTCCTCACTCGGGATGCTACCCGCTCATGGTTAGCCCAATCATGGGAACCACATGCCTCACCAAGGTGCTGATGGATAGGGGCAGTGGCCTCAACATACTCTATGCTAGCACCCTAGATAGGATCGGTATCCCATGGAGCAGCCTACACCACCGCAAGGCACCATTCTATAGAATTGTCCTAGGGAAGGAAGCGGTGCTCCTCAGGCGCATCCGACTCAGCGTCACCTTTAGCCAGCCAGACAACTTCCACAAGGAACCACTCACCTTCGAGGTGGTTGACTTCTCCATTGTCTACCATGCCCTCCTAGGCTAGCCATGCCTCGCCAAGCTCATGGTTGTCCCCAACTACACCTATCTGAAGCTAAAGATGCCCAGCCCTAAGGGGTCATCACTAGTTGAGGGCAGCTTTCAACAAGCCTACTACTATGAGCAAGACTGTGTCGCCCAAGTGACTGCATTGATTGCCCCCTGTGCTCCTAATGGCCTTTCCTATGACACAGGAAGGGTGCCAACCGAAGGGAGCAGCCAAGGAAGCGGCGGCGCTCGACCAACCTGAGCATCGGCAAGGCGGCCAAGGTTCTTAGCGGCAGCGATGGATCGGCTAGCCCCTCCAACCAGGCGCTCGGCCCCCTAGAAGGGGTTGACCCGACTGAGGTGAGTTTTGACCTTTCCCCATGAGGGAAGGCCACCGCCGAGCCATCCGCCTAAAAGAGCTATCTCCTAAGCCAGTACCCACCTACTAACCTCCTTCGCCGGCTTATCCCTCCAACAACAAAACCAAGATAAGTCTTGTCCTCCTGACCTTCTTGTTTCACTTGTCTTTGCTGCTATCTCCTTTATCTCGAGCAACTTTTGCAGTGGCTCGGCTGAGCCAAAGGATTGACTAAGCTAACCACTTGTTGCCCTCTTTGAAGGAGAAGTGCACCAGAAGGCCCCCGAGCAAGGCAAGGATAGGACGGATGGAATAGGAGGACAGAGCAAAAGATCAGCAAAAGCACTAATGGAATGGCCCCGACCACCATGTTACCAGCTATGTCCTCTTTCCCATCTCTTGTGTCTATTTCATTCATTTGCAGCTATCTCCCTGTTTCTTGATCCTTCATTGGATCACGTCTCTCATCCATACGACAGCATAGGACCCTATAGGGTCGAGATGGCGGACTAGAGGAGGGTGAATAGTCCTTTCTAAAATTAGTCACGCTGGCTAGCCGAAACAAATACGGAATTAAAACTAATGGTCTAGCCAAGACTATCCCCTCTATCTAAGTTTACAAGCACCTTATAAATATCCTAATTTGGCAACAAAGGTGTCGGGCTAGCTAGAGCTCTCCTAATCAATTCTAGTAACAAGGTCACACAAACCTATGCAACAAGTACTCAAGCAACCAGGGGAGTTCCTACACAATCTAGTAAGCAAAAGCACAAAACCACCTAAGCTCACTAGCAATGCTCAATAACAAGGCAACTAATGCCGAATTAGAGAGCGCAAAATACTTAGCTACACAAACTAAGCAATGTGACTAACAAGGTTACTCAAACCAAATTAGCCATGTAAGGGAGCTACTTCTATGCTACACAAGCAAGAAGGTAACTAGCGAACTACACAAGTCAACTAATTACTAGAGCAACTACACAAGCACAAGTATATGCATGTAAATAGAAACTTGTGTAACGAGGATGCAAACCAATGGGAAGACAAGGATGACATGATCATTTTATCCTAAGGTTCACGTGCTTGCCAACACTCTAGTCCCCGTTGTGTCGACCGCTCACTTGGTGGTTCAGCGACTAATTGGCATCACCCGCCAAGCCCGCACGTCGGGCACAGCAAGAACCTACCCCAAATGTGAGGGTAGCTTAATGACACGCTCAACTAGACTTGCTCTTCGCAATCCCCATGGGGTGAGCACAATCCCCCTCACAAATCCTCCTCCAGAGCACTGCACAATCTTCTCACATGCTTCAACGGAGTCACAAGCCACCAAGCCATCTAGGAGGTGGCAACCTCCAAGAGTAACAAGCACCACTGGCTTGCAACTCGGTCACCTAGTTCCACTCGATGCAACATCACGATGCAATCGCACTAGAATAGCTCACTCACTCGATCGGATGATCACTATCAAGCACAAGTGAGTTAGAGGGCTCCCAAGCACTACCACAAAAGGCACCAAGGTTCTAGTGTGCTCAGCAACCAGCCCAAGGCTAATCACCACTTCTATTTATAGCCCCAAGGGCTAAAAGAACCGTTGCCCCTTCATTGGGCAAAACACGTGCTGACCGGACACGCAGGTCCACCAGACCGAACATAGCCAACCCAACGTTCGGTCGCTAGATTGTTGCCACACATCCGCCACTTCAAACGAGCACTGCTAGATCCCAATAGTTGGCTCTATGTGCCAATGATCAAAGAATGACCAGACACGCTAAGGCCACGACTGGATGCACCACTGCAGAGTCCGATCACGTGCTCCCATGAACCACATTGCAAACAATAGGACACGATGTTGAACTAACCTGATGCTCGAACCATGGAGTTTGGTCATGAACAGAGAGCTCTAGAGCCACTGAAAGATGATTGGACGCGTCAAGTCCAACCCGACCAATGCAGGCTAGCGTCGAATCCTCCTCCTGCTACGTGCCAAGTTCAAACATCATTACGTCACCATATGCCAGCCTTCACTAGATGCCCCTTCAACATGTCTGTTCGCCCCTTCGTGCCAGCGTCCGGTCACTCGACCGAGGCCACACCACCATGTGCCAACTGACTAGACATGCCAGGCAGAGTTCGGTCCTACCAAGGCTAGCGTCCGGTCACCTCCAGTGACCTCTTTTCGCCTCTTTTTCTTCACTGAGTTGATCCACATCAACTCTAACTTATTCTCCTTTGCAAATGTGCCAACACCACCATGTGTATGTGTGTTAGCTTTTCACAAACATTTTTCAAAGAGTTAATCACTCAAATCACCACACCACTCGATCCTAACACATATGCAAAGTTAGATCACTCAAGTGGCACTAGATAACCGACATGCAAACAAGTTTGCTCCTCTTGATAGTACGGCCATCTATCCTAAACCTGGTCATCAACTTCTCTATGTACCTATGACTGGTGAAATGAAATGCCCTATAGGTTATACCTTTGCCTTGCACATTCCATTCCATCTCCATTTTTTATGCAACATGTGCACCAACCTTGATCAACAAATGATATGATCCACTTCATATTACCATGTGACCTTGTTCATTCATTGATCTTGACTTCACTTGCTCTTCACCATTGCCTCGATCCATCGGGCCAAGTCATCACTCAACTTTCCCTTCACACTTGCAACTAGTCCATCGAGCCAAGTCTTGTCTTGATCTTCTCCACCTTGATCACATGACTCCGTGTCATGTCTCATATGCAAGAGCTCCTTCATCACATGTGTGAGTTTTGCAACATCTCCAAGCCATTTCACCTATGTGGCAAAGGTTGCTCTCACATGATGTACCTATGGACTAATCACCTATGTATCTCACTCAAACACATATTAGTCCACATAAGGTTGTCACTCAATTACCAAAACCAAACAAGGACCTTTTAGCCCCCCAAAAGGGGCATCACTATGGGTTCTAAGGCCGCCCCCTAGGGCTTCAAGGCCACCCAAAGCTTCTAAAGCTGTGAGGGACATTCAAGGCCAGGCACCAGAGGCCTCAGCGGGGTGCTCAGAAGTGAAACTAGCCAACCTTCGAACGATGTCCGAGTACCGACCTCGAGCCACTTGTGGTGACCCAATGAGGGAGGCAGTGAGCCCTTGAGCACCAACAAACGGGCTCAGGAACTATATGAATGGATTGATCAGGAAGCCAAGGATCTCCCCTCTGAAGGACATGATCGGGGCACGGAACAACCATAAACCTAGGGTTCTCATAGACTCACTCGCTAGCAGCATGGGCGTGACAATCTTGGCCACCAAGGCCATTGTCATAACAACCCATCCTAATGAGAGACCTAAGTCTTCGAGCAATGGAATTAAAAATGAAAATAATTTCATTTCATTAATTGGGAATGACCTGATTATAGTATACGGTAGCAAAAACCGCTACAAACACTATAGCTCCAACGACAGTGATTGCGACTGCTCGGTTGGGACCCTCGATTGAGCTTCTATGGCACATAGATAGGCATAGTGAAGGCAAGGCTAGACTTCCACCCCAATGATGCTCAAGAACACGCTGAGGTCGAGGGGAGTCCCCTCGTCGGCTGACCTTCACTTAGGGCTGGCGGTCCCTGGCAGAGCTCGCCAGCTGCAAAGACCCTATGGGTCCTCAGACCATTGGCTCTTCCACTGATGAAATGGAAGGACCCCGATGACCCGCATCCCTGGGATCCTTCCATTTTGTAGGCAAGGACAGTGGGATAGGAACTCAATAGGCCTCAGCATAGGGAAAGCGTCGGTGCTAGTAGTGTTCGGGAGCAGACCCATGGCCGCCCGGGCGACCGGTCCATGTAGGAGGCGCTGGACTCCCACCCGGCGCCATGGTTCTGCATCCCTCTCCATGCCACACCGCCAACTTCCCTTCGCTAGGATCCTTCCACTCTCATGGGAGCGATCGCTCGATGAAGTAGGCTCACATAGAGGGAGGCGTTGCACTTCTTCAGTCACCATGGCCGCCATGAGTTAGTCCTAAGAGGAAGAAGAGAAGGAGCTGGAGGAGGGATAGAAGGCACCACATCCCTAGGGACTCCCCTTTTATAGGCCCAGTTGATGTGCAGCGAGTGGCTCTAGGCCCTCCAGTCAACCATTGATGGATAAAAGAGGCCTTGGGGAACTGGCTAGGCGTCCCTTCAATCCCCGCAATGCACCCTAGGGTGATTGCATGATGGCGGCCATGCAGTAAAGGTGGATCTAGGAGGACACTGACAATGAGTTAGGTCCCTGCTCCACTTTCCACCACGTGCTCCGCCCACTCCACGCACGCCTCCTCATGGGACTTGAGGGGATCTGACTCTCCTTGGGCCCACCAGCTGCTATCAATGGCCTAGATCCATGCGTGCTGAAGTGCCATGGCTTCTCCTCCTCCAAATCTAGTCCACATGGCCCGACGTCCCATTTCCTAGATGAAGTAGGATGGCGCGAGAGTGCACACCATAACTCCTCCACTAGGGTGCAATAGCCCAAGCGCCATCAATCGCCTACATAGAGCAGTTAGTCGATGGGACATGCCCAAAAGCCACCATGCCCACTGATAAGGAGGCCCCACGATGGCCTTAGGGGGCTACGCCGGATCCCTAGATAGAACAACCCAACCCCCCAAATCGACGTGTGCTCAGGCGGCGCCCCCCCCAAAACCAACCAACTCTTCAGAGTTGGGTCGGGAACCATTGAGCAGTGGACCCAACGAGGCTCCCTCACCTGAGCTCAGCACGCTCCCCATGCCCTGACCTATGGCTGCAGAAGGTTAGCCAACGAAGGCTAGCCCAAGAGGATCGGGGCCTACTATCAAAGCCCCTAGAAGGGCATGGCACACTAGGGTGACTAGGTGGCCCCGAGCTAGAGCCCATATGCTCTTGATCACCTGACCCACTGGTAGCTCCGACCAAAAAGGAAGGGTGCCCCCAGGCCTAAAGTTGGAAACTCTCAGATGAGTTCACTGAACCCTCGCTCGGACTACAAACCTACGTGACATAGGACCAAAAGAAGGGTCAGCAGCCACTATCGCCCTAGCACTCTCATCAGTGGAAGCCATCCCCAGCCATGGCTAGTTCAGTCACCAGAAGATCAAATTCAGCCCTTCGTCGTAATCACGAATAAGTGAGGCCACGAAGGGCTTGGGGGCTCCTGATGAGATCCTAACATATGGGTATGTTAATCCTCGGGATCTATGTTTCTCGACTGAAGAATCCCCCTGGTCGACCCCACTAGGATTGCTCGAGGGCTATACCCATCGGGTACGCTCTCGCATACCCTCAGACTAAGGAACTTGCTCGAGCTTTAGTACGCCAATGCCTCTGCTCAGGGCTTGGGGGCTCAGCCCAAGCCTCAGGCTCCTATTTGATGAGAAACTTGAGCTCAGGCCCTTGGCTCCTACCCGGCCTACGACACCAACCAAGGCCCTGAGCACAAGACGACACGCCCCGAGCCATTGAGGCTCGGGGGCTTCTCAACACAACACTTGGGGCACAGGCCTTGCTGACCACTCCCCCAATAGGGTCACTGCATGGGGCGTGACACAAGAAGACAAGTTTTCCCTCGAACTCTAGGGCTCAGGGGCTCCTGAGCTTGCATGTTAGCCGCTGGAGCTGACCTCCTTCGCCACCAAGAAGACTCTAGAAGGTCCACCTAAGGGAGGCCGATCCAAGCTGACATAGCCTAACACAGTAGAATGCAGAATAGAGCAGCCAGACGATGCCTAGGGCTTCTTCAGCTCCACGACATCACCATGGTCCATAGAGCACCACTGCAAGACCTTCCTGGACTCCAGCGCATGTAGAGCATAGGCTTAACCCCCCTAAACCGCTATGTACCTGACCTATCTTGATATATAAGGGGTAAGGTTGGATACTAGAGGGGGGAGGATGATCCAAGATAGATCATTCCATTCCTCATTCCATCCATCCTGCTCCTACTGAGCACCGAGAGCAGAGCAACCCAAAGAGGGGCACCAAGAGCTCCTCCATCGCACTCATCATCTTCCTCCTCTCCGACAAGGGGAAGGCTCCACCGATGGCGAGGCAACCTTAGGATTAGCACCGAGCTAACCCCCTACCAAATCTCTGTCTTCCTCCTATACACTCTATTGTAACCCCTCGATTTTGGGTGCTCTTGAGTATAAGGATCATCAGTTGTTGGACGCAGAGCATCGATCAGCCTGAACCAGGATAAACCATTGTGTCCTCTCTATGATTCTTGTGTCATTGAGTCCACCCAAGCCACCACAGACACATACTCTAACACCACCTCGAACAACATTGCTTGCTGCTGTTTTGACCCCATGACAATGTGTTCGGCACTCAATTAGTCAATGCAATGAAGAAGATGGATATTGGTGATATAAGGCCTAGAGAAGTGATTGATATTGAAGATGACAAGAATCAAGTGCTCTCTAATTCAAATGTGCAAGCTAGTGGTTCTCGTGATCAAAATCAAGCTAGTACAATTAGTGCTCAAGTGCAAGATCAACAACAACAAGTGACTAGTTCATCATCTCAACCAAATGACCAACCAAGTGCAAGCAATCAAGTTCAAGTGCTCCAACAAACCAATGTTGCAAGAGATCAACCATTGGACTCTATAATTGGAGATATTTCAAGAGGTGTACATACTAGATCAAGATTGGTAGGTATTTCTCATTTGTGTCATCCATTGAACCAAAGAAAATAGATGAAGCTTTGAAGGATGTTGATTGGGTCAATGCCATGCATGAAGATCTAAACAACTTCACAAGAAATCAAGTATGAGAATTAGTTGAGAGGCCAAAGGGACACAATGTGATTGTAACCAAATGGGTCTTTCGCAACTAGCAAGATCAAGATGGGATAGTTGTAAGGAACAAAGCAAGATTGATAGCTCAAGGTTACACTCAAGTAGAGCAGTCTTGACTTTGGTGAAACATATGCCCCGGTTGCAAGATTGGAAGCAATTAGGATCTTCTTAGCCTATGCTTGTGCCTAGAACATCAAGCTCTATCAAATGGATGTGAAGAGTGCACTCTTGAATGGTTACATCAATGAAGAAGTCTATGTTGAGCAATCTCCTGCTTTAGAAGATGATAAGAAGCCTAACCATGTGTATAAGTTAAAGAAGGCATTGTATGGCTTGTAGCAAGCATCTAGAGCATGGTATGAGAGGTTGAGGGATATCCCTACACTCTAAAGGGTTCAAGATGGGCAAGGTTGACACCACTCTCTTCACCAAGATGATTGCCAAGGACTTGTTTGTGTTGCAAATATATGTTGATGACATTATCTTTGGATCAACCAATCAAGATTTTTGTTAAGAGTTTGGAAAGATGATGGCTAATGAGTTTGAGATTCCATAATTTGAGAGCTTAGTTACGTCCTTGGTCTTTGTTGACATTTCTTAGGATCACCTTATTACTAAGTTGTCATCCCTAGCAATGATGCCAGAAATGTTTATTGGTATTTATTAGTAACACTTGTAATTTTAGAAAAGATTATATATGTTGAAGTAATCCGCAAGCGCATAGATAATATACCATTGTAGCATTTCACCCAAGAGTCTACCAGGTATTGTTATTTATATTTTTCCATAGGGAGGAGCGATGGGGTGGCTAGAGATATTGACAAACATGAATACTTATGATAAGATCATTAACTACACAGTTTGCTTTAATAGGGGTAAGCCAGATGATATATAAATGATAAGTGTAAAGCATCGATAATAATCCAGAGATAGAAATAGATACTCATAAATGTAGAATGGCTAGGCAGGAGATTAGTTAAGATAAAAGATTCCTAAGTCATTTCTTATTTACTAAATCTTTTATACACCCTAGTATATATACTTTCATCTATAGCATAACTAACTCTGTATCTACGCATAAGGAACATTACTAAGGAAGATCAAGAACAAAGCTTGATTCCCTTTGCAACTAGGTCCTACTTGTTATACAAACGAGTAGTGGACTATAAGGGACTCAATGAGAGTGTCACACTTGCGATCTACCTCATGGCCGGAATGTAGAGTGCATACGCAGGTAAACAATATTTAAGAACCACGCTTACATAATGTTGACCACTTAACTCACCCGAGTACTGAGCTAAGTGCTTTGCCAACTTATACATAAATTCATTATCAATCATGACTATATCAAGCATACTACCAAAGCAAACTAGGAATATAATAAATAGAAACATAGTATTGAAATAGCACAAAGTCACAAAATATAGAGGATACAATGGATTTACCAGCCTCTAGACGACGAATCTAGAATCCTGAGCAATAGCCCAACTCTACTTGAATCTTGCTAGCTAGCCTCTACTAGAACATTGAGTAATTGGAGACCTATTCTATTCTCTCTGGAAACCCTAACTTCTTATCCTTCTTAAATTATGACTTGATGATCAGGGTTATGCCTCGGGGTGGCAGGGGTTGGTATATATAGGGATGTGGGGGGTATGACCCTAGATACCCATGGCAGACCACTTGGGTTGCACCCTCAGGGGAGGCCCAGCCCACAAGACAAATCCTTGCGGGCCATGACTCTGGTCGGCGCCTTCTGCAAGGCATCTAGAAGATATCCTAAAGATACTATGAGATCTATTAGGATATGTATGATCTCAAGATTCCTGTAATCAGTTATTACTTTCCAGTTATCTCTTAGATCTAACCGACATGTAACCCTGCTCCCCGGACTATATAAGGCGGGCAGGGACCCCCTCCAAACTCACACAATATCTTACGATAGCTAATATAAACCAACAAACCACAGGAGTAGGGTATTACGTCATACTGACGGCCTAAACCTATCTAACTCATGTGTCTCTGTTGCCTTCTTGTTCTTGATCTCACACTCCCCTGCCGATCAATCTACCTTCATGGGATACCTCTCGGAGGACGGTCGACAATATTCTGTTGACAGTTGGCGCGCCAGGTAGGGGTGTGCGTGCTATTTCCTTGTCGAACTAGATGGCTTTTTCCGTAGGCTCTTTATCTCTTCCGCAACCCGGCCAGATCTTCATGGTAGAATCCATCTCATCAGTCGTCAATGCTAACAGAGTCGAAGAGCTCCTCGAGCCGGCGTAGATCGGTTCTGTGCCAACCACCCCCGCACCTGCAACTGCAGATTCGATCTTGGAACCACTTCTGAGGTCACCTTCATCAATGACCCATCGCCCGCTTCCTCGCTACTAGAGGAGGCAGGTCGACAATGACAATCTGATCGAATCCATCGATTGGGTCGGTCTGAAGCTCGTCGATTACCTCTCCGTCACCAAATCAGCCCTAGACACTTTGGTTTAGCACCAACCACCCTCCGATCCAAATCTATCAATGGATGCTTGGAAAACACCGAGAGTTGTGGCTCTACCCTTCGGGCTCACCAACGTCGCCGCTACTTACCAAGACACCATGAGGGGAAAATCCACTGACCAGGTGGGAAACGCTCATCCGCTCACCAACCAGCTCATCGTCCAACCTCCGCCAGCCGTCAACATGCTACACATAGGCTGGTGCCCCGGAGCGTCCCTCCAAACCATCCCAGAGGAAAATCTGGGCTCTGAGTCTCAGGGCTCAACGGAGACCCTCGCCGAAACCTTCACCGAGCAACTCCTTCTCCCACCCTTCCGAGGTGGCACGATCTTCAATGTCAGCATCGACAGCCCTCCTCAGAACATTGAAATCGAGGAAGAACATCTCGCTCGTGAGAATTGGAGTGTCAACCGCATGCAGCGATGAGAAAATGAGGCAACCATTACGAGGGCCAAGGCTGCTTGAAATAATTGGCTCGACTCATAAGGAAGGCCACTCCCACTCCACCGCAACCTCGACGAAGAGTTTCTCCACGTTGACGGCCATGAAGTCTTCAAGACTCCAAGCGCTAATCTGGTAGTGGTCGCCAACGAGCTCACCCTGCCTCCCATAGACGCTCGAGCTCGCCAAGGTCACTACCATGCTTAAAGCGGCACACTGTCAGGTTAATGAGATTCATGAGGATCAGAGACCTTCGTGCTCCACCAGCACAATTTGTTGATCAGCTGCGTCGAGATCCAATTGCTGCCCTAGTCAAAGCCGTTTTGCTGACCAGTCACTGCCTCTCTAGGGGGGAGCTAGGGGACACCGCGTCGAACATCATCGCCAACACGACCAGGAGGTCAAACAGGATGCTCAAGTGCACCTCAGCAACCTCCAGGATGCACGACGGCGTATCGAGCAACAACGCTTCGGTTGCCATGAAGACGAAGTACACCACCGCTAGGAGTACGAGCAGGAGTATAGAAACTCGGACTTAGCTCTCGAGTAAATCGACGCCGACAATGCTGCATCCGACGCCGACCACAACCCTGAAGGGCCCCCAGCATTTATGAGGGCGCTCCGAACACTTCAATGGCCCCATGCTTTCAAAATCATTGGGGTCGAGCCCTACAAGGGAAGGTTGAATCCAACACAGTGGCTATAGGCTTACACCACCGCTGTCCATGCCACCAGAGGAGACACCAATGTCATGGCAAACTATCTCCCCATCATGCACACGCCACCCGCCATGAGCTGGTTTACTAGCCTTGCCCTGGACTCCATCGAATCCTAGGAAGAGCTCAAAAAAGTCTTCACTAACAACTATATGGCTACGTGTACTCGGCCAAACACCAACCATGATCTCAACCACATCAACCAAAAGCCATCCAAGCTCCTCTGTAGCTACATTCTATGCTTTTCTGAGATGAGGAATTCTATTCCCAACAATCACGGAAGCTGAGGTCATCACTGCCTTCACCCGAGGACTCCACCATCGCGAGCTTCACTCCAAGTTCAACCGCAAGCCGCCCACAGGCATTGGTGAGATGATCACTACTACCAACCAGTATGCTGACACTAAGGAAGCTGAGGTGCGCTTCAACAAGGATGTGGGCACCCATCGCCCACCTCGCCACTATGACAACCGACCCCACAACAACCGCCACTTCGATGATCATAGTTACCATCATGACAGCGGCTGTGATCAAATAGAAGGACCAAAGCCTAGCCAAAATCACTATCGCTGGCTAGACCACATCGTCACTACTGTCAGTCAACCTCACGCCAAGTGCAACAATGACGAATAGTTCCAAAAGATCCTCGATGGCCCATGCCTTCTTCATAAGAATGCCAAACACAAGATGAAGAACTACCTTGGCCTGGCTAAGGAGTTTCAGGACAAAAAGCTAGAAGATGACACAAACAATGAAGCCAGAGACCGCTGACCACCTGGGGCAACAACAATGCTTTCTAGGACCATGACAAGGTGGTCGCCACCATCTTTGGGGGCCTCGCCTCCACCGAGAGCAGAAGAGAATGGAAGCTCGCCACATGGTGGGTGCTCTCCATCACTACGGAAGCCGCCACCGCTAACCCTAGTTATCGCCCATGGTCCGAGGTACCCATCACCTTCAACAGGGCTAACCAATGGGCGAACATCCCCTACATAGGGTGTTTCCCCCTCATCCTCGATGCAACCATGCAGAAGGTGCTTTTTAGAAAGGTGCTCGTTGACGATGGGAGCGCTCTGAATCTCCTCTTCGCCAGAGCCCTAAAGGAGCTGGGCCTCGGGTTATCAGATCTCACACCCTTCGACTCCTCCTTTTGGGGTGTGGTATCTAGCAGGGCCTCCAAACCGCTTGGAGAGATCACCCTACCAGTACAGCTTCGGCATAGCGAGCAACTACCACATCGAACACATCAACTTCTATGTCGCCGACTTCAACACCGCCTACCACATCATACTTGGTCGGCCAGCTCTGGCCAAGTTCATGGTTGTACCACACTATGCGTATCTGGTGCTAAAGATGCCTTCACCTGCAAGAGTTTTGGCCCTATGGGCCAACCTTTCCATCGCCTATGCCTACGAGACAAAGAGTCTCACTCTCGCTGAAGCCACCGACCTCTCCATCCAGATGGCCTAGCATGGTCACCGAAGCCAAGATGTTGCACGCCAAAGACATGGAGATCCCAGAGCTGGAGCCCCCCATGCCTCTGCCAAGTCTAAGGAAATAAAGGAGGTCGGCCTCGGCCTCGACTGACCCCTCCAGGACCATGAAGATTGGGGCTCACCTTGACCCCAAATAGGAAAGCACGCTCGTCTCCTTCCTACGTGCCAACTGCCAATGTGTTTGCTTGGAAACCTATAGACATGCCTGGGGGTACACGAGAGAAGATCGAGAACTCCTTAAATGTCTCGCCGACCGCCAAACTGATCAAGCAGAAACTCCACCGATTCACGCCAGACAAGAAGGAGGCTATTAGGGTAGAATTAAAACGGCTCTTAGCTACCAGATTTATAAAAGAGGTGTATCATCCTGAGTGGTTAGCTAATCCTATTCTCATTCGAAAAAAGAATAAAGAATACTGATCTTAACAAATACTTCCCTAAAGACCCCTTTGGTTTGCCTCGGATAGACGAGGTTGTAGACTCCACCGCCGGCTATGAACTGCTCTCCTTCCTTGACTGTTACTCCAGCTATCACCAGATCTCCCTCAAGGAAGAAGACCAGATCAAGGCATCATTCATCATGCCCTTCGGTGCATACTGCTACACCATCATGTCTTTCGGTCTCAAGAACATCGGGGTGACCTATCAAAGAGCCATCCAGATGTGCCTCGATCAACAGATTAGCTACAACATCGAAGCTTACATTGACGATGTGGTTGTCAAGTCCAGGACCGCCGACAATCTTATTGCCGACCTCGAAGAAACGTTCAACAACATTAAAAAGTACCGATGGAAGTTGAACCCTTCAAAGTGCATCTTTGGAGTTCCATCCGGTATACTGCTGGCCAACATCGTCAGCGCTCGTGGCATCTAACCCAACCCTAACAAGGTCTCTACCATCACCAACATGAAATGGCCAACATGCGTCAAGGATATACAGAAACTTATAGGCTGCATGGCTGCTTTAAGCCGCTTCATATCGCGCCTCGGTGAAAAAGGGCTATCGTTCTTCAAACTCCTCAAGGCCTTCAAGTGTTTTTCCTGGTCAAAAGAGGCAGATACAGCTTTCGAGTAGCTTAAGGTGTTCCTAACAAAGCCTCCAGTCATGATAGCACCAAAGCTAGACGAAACTCTCCTGATCTACATCACCGCTACTTCCCGCATTGTCAGCATAGCCATCATGATCGAATGCGAGGAGGTCAGGCATGCCTATAAGGTGCAACATCCAGTATACTTCATCAGCGAGGTCCTTAACAAACCCAAAACTCATTATCCTCTGGTCCAAAAGCTGCTATACGCCATCTTGATTACATCACGTAAGCTCCACCACTACTTCGAGTATTACAAGATCGTCGTGGTCACCGAGTTCCCTCTGGGGGACATCCTCCATAACAAAGAAGCCAACGGTCGTATCATCAAGTGGGTTGTCGAGCTTGGCACTTACTCAATTGAATTTAGAAGTAGGCCTACTGATCAAGTCTCAGGCGCTTGCTGACTTCATCGTTGAGTGGACCGAGATCTAGGAGCCCATCGTCGCCACCTGCCCCAAGCACTAGGGTGATGTACTTCAATGGCGCCCTTAACATTAATGGTGCTAGTGTGGGCATTCTGTTCATTACGCCAACCAAGGATAAGCTCTGATACGCTCTCCGGATACACTTTCTAGCCTCCAACAACACCGTCGAATATGAAGCATGTCTCCACAGACTCCGTATAGCCATCGAGCTTGGCGTCAAACTGCCTCATGGTATATGGGGACTCCGGCCTGGTCATCAACTACCTTAACAAAGATTGGTCTTGCTCTAGCGAGAAGATGGATGCATATTGCGCCAAAATCAGGAAAAGTTGAAGGAAAATTTTACGGCATTAAGTACCACCACGTGGTGCATGACCAAAATTAGCTCGCCGACCATTTATCCAAGTTGGGCTCTTCTCGCGCCACGATCCCGCCGGGGGTTTTCATTCAAGATCTCCTAGGCACCGTCCATTAAGGAAGATAAGGAAGTTTAGGAAGTTCCCCCTGCTGAGCAGCTGGTACTATCGATACCTTCGCCGGCTGCCGATTGGAGGGAACAATTCATCAAATACCTCACCAGCGCTGAAGTACCCGCCAACAAGACTGAAATCAAATGCCTAATTCATCATAGCAAGCATTACGTGCTGGTAGATGGCAATTTGATGAGGAAAAGTGCTAAGGAAGGGATACTGTAGAAATACATCATCCAAGAAGAGGGAGTGAAGCTACTTCTCAAAATTCACTCTGGTTCCTACGACAACCACGTGGCCTCAAGAACACTGGTCGGCAAGGCCTTCCGAGCTGGTTTCTACTAGCCCACAGCCATCTCCGATGTAGAAGACCTCGTACGATGTTATGAAGGATGCCAATTTTTTGCCAAGCAAATACACAGTGCCTAGCACAAGAGCTACAAACCATCCTAGCTTCCTAGACCTTCGCATGCTAGGGACTGGATATGATTGGGCCTTTCAAGCCAGCACCAGGTGGTTTCCGGTACATATACTGTCGCCATTGATAAGTTCTCCAAGTGGATTGAGTATAAACCGCTCTGTCTCGGCTACTAAAAAAAGCTATCGAGCTCTTTGAAGATATCATCCATAGATTCGGTCTCCCGAACAGCATCATCACTGACCCCAGAACTACATTTACTGGCCATCACTTTTGGGACTTCTATGAAGACCATTGTATCTCTGTCAAATACGTCTCTGTTGCTCATCCTAGAGCCAACGGCCAGGTCGAAACGGGTGAACGGCATGATCCTTGATGCCCTAAAAAAGAGACTATATCAGAAAGAAGAAAGGCACCCGGGCAGATGGCTCAAAGAGCTACCAGCTTGTAGTCTAGGGGACTGCGTACTCAAGCTAGTCGTAGCACTGGTGTATCTCCATACTTCTTGGTTTATGGCTCAGAAGCCAACTACCAGCAGACATTACCTTCAGAGCACCTAGGGTGGAAAACTATGATGAAGAGCAGGCCACAGCTATTCGAATAGAAGACGTCGATAGGGCCGAGGAAGAACGCCTAATCACCTGCGTCCGCATAGCCAAATATCTAGAAGGCTTGCGAAGGTACTACAACCTCAATGTCAAAGGTCATTCATTTGCTATCGGTGACCTCGTTCTCCGTAGAAAACAAAAAATCGAAGGGATGCACAAGCTCTCCTCCCCTTGGGAAGGGCCTTACTGTCGTCAAAGAGGTCATCTGACCAGGGTCTTATCACATGTGTGACTTAGAAGGAATCGATGTTTCCAACTCATGTCACATCGAGCACCTCATACGTTTCTATCCTTAAAACACCCTAGATATGTAGTCTCCACTTTATAATGAACAAAGTTTTGGTCTCCATAAATTATCTCCATTTTTTCTCCATTATGGTCTAATCTCCATTTGTGGTTGCTGAGCTCCATGCTACACCATTGCGAACTCCAATACGAAATCGCCATAACTGCGCCGACCACGTTTCTCCAAATCTCCAACGCTATCACCGAACGGTTTTCTCCAATATCACCGAGCGATTTCTTCGATTCGCCGACACATTTTTGCCTAAAATCGCCAAATAAGTTTTCTCCAAGTCACCAAACGCTTTGCTCCAAATCTCCAAGATATTTCAGCCGATCAGCGAGCAGCATTCTTTCTTTTCTGTTCTCTTCGGGGAAGACCCAGTCTCTGATCGTTCCCTACATGTGCTACAGGCTCTGTGCTCTATGTTATGGGTGGTCGGCTATGGTTCCTTGGTCACGTCTGTTCATCCTACACAGTCCATGGGCTCCGCGCCTGACTGTTATGGACTACGGGCTAGCCAAGGCCGAGGGCTCAGCACAGAACTAATTGCTCATGACACCACTTATACTATCTATATCTCCAAGTCATTTCGATAACCCCTGAGCAGCATGCAGTTCCGCTCTTTTCCCTATGGAGAAGACCCAGTCTCTGATCTCTCCCTACACATGCCACAGGCTCCGCGCTCTGCATTATGGGTGGTCGGCTGTGGTTCCTTGGTCATGCCTATTCCTCCTACACATGCATGGGCTCCGCTGCTCGACGTCATGGACTATGGGCTAGCTGAGGCCATGGGGGTCAGTAGCAAACTAACTGCTCGAACTCTGCTTATACTCCATATAAATACCTTATGGTCATAACTACAAAGATTTTTTCGCCGACATACAATCTAACTGCATGCACATGCACTTTATAACATTTATCATGAATATAAGTGTTTTTTACGCTTTCGCGCGTTCTAACTCCACTGTCCTAGAAATTACAGATGATATCCACCAAGCAGATCATTGTGCTCTACCGTTGCCGTCCGTCTCACCAAATAGGTCTATATCACCGGCCAACTTCTTTGTTGCGTCTTCCACCTCATCCTCCAGCTACTGGGTCTCTGCCTCGCTCAGCCCCTCGATGAACCCGCCCCCTATCGCCTAAAGGTTAGTGGCTGGATAGTGGGACCGAACCACAGCAAGGGCATGGGTATAGGTGGAAACAGCGGCATCACGGTTGAAGCTCTCCCACGTTGTCTTGCATCTTTCGATGATGATATCTAGGCACGACGACCTACCGTCAGGCTAAAGAGCCACTTCTGGTTCGACGTAGTCGACCACTGGTTTGATTCTGGCAACTATAGCATCAAATTTGTCCCTCTAGGTCCATGCATCCTGCTCCAGCACATCAAACTATGCCTTGACCCTCTAACGGTAATCTGCAAGCATTGCAAAGTTCCATTTGGCACGAGAATTACTTCAGCAATAACCCCGACCAGGGGGTACTCACCATTCTGTTCCTCGGCTAGTTTGTTTGCTCGCCCTATCTCCTTTGCCTTCTCCTCTCAAAGTTGCTCGAGGGCCTGGCATAGCTGGCTGAGCTCCACATCTTGCGCTACAAGTACAACAGTAATCACCAAAAATAAGCATATCCAACTATGTGAAGCACTTTCGCCGATCACACGTACCTTTCTTCTGCTGGAAGACTTTTTGAAGTTGCTCGGAAGCATCCTTCAGTTGTGTTGAGGCAGTGGCCAGCTGCTCGGACTTGCCCCATAGCTGTTCAGACGCAATCGGCAGCTGCTCAGATAGGACCCCCCTCTGGTGTTCTAGGTCCCATGCGTTGGACTCTATGAGGTCTTGCTCGCGCCAGGCCCTCTGGGTGTTTCTCTCCTGAGAGGTTCATCGCCCCTTTGAGTTTTTGGTTCTCCTCGATGAGGGGCTCCATCCTCTTTATCAACTGGTGCTGGTGTTCGGCAGTCCGAGTTATCCCCTAAAAATGCACAATGACAATGATGGAATTCAATCTTCAACGTCAACGATGAATACTCAGGATTCAGAACTAACCTCGATTTGTTTTATTACTCTGGCAAGGGTGGATTTCAGCCTCCTTATCTCCTTGGGGTGTCCTCTTCCTCGACAACTACCACCTCGTCACCACGCCTATGGAGGATTCAGATGGATTGGGTTCGAGGTTCAACACAAACGATCTTCTCCACCTCGTCCTCCTCTTCCGCAGCAGTGGGAGATATCGTCGGGGGGCTATGTGGCCAGACAGCGAGTCTGACCATGCCCTATGATGACTCAGGGGGCACCGTTAGCTCCTCAGGCGCCATTGCTTTTGCCGACCCAAACTCTGGTGCTTCACTAGCAACTCCAACTTTAGCTCCCGAGGGCCTAGCAGTAACCGCTGTTGCTTTGAGTATCATCGCTGACCCATCCCCCACTGACGCTGACCAATCACTATCTCTAAGTCCACCCGTAGCGGTGGTTGACTCTTCCACTAGCTGCCAAGCACCCAGGGACCCCGACATGGGAGCCAACGGCGTTACCTCTGCCCCGGGATTCAGCACAAGGCTGCTCAGTCAGTCTAGACGGACTGGGTCCTAGACCCTTCGTATGCCTTGCCCTACATCAGATCATTTGGTCAAGCGACATGAAAGCTAAGATAAGATAGCAAAGTAACTCTAACACTGAGGATACTTAACCATTTGGTCTGCCAGGTACACTTTTTTGAATCGACGATGCCTGCCCGAGCCCCTAGGCATGGCTGTGGGTTGACCCCCAGTGCTCTAGGGGTGGAGGTCTTACCTCCTGTACAGTCAGCCTCTGTTCTACCTAGTTGCTTGGGGACACCCATTGCCTGCTCAACTAGGGACTTCTAGTCATCTGCTACTTGGGGAATCCCCTCGCCTGTTGCTTGAGGACTTCTTCACTTCCCCTTGAGTGCTCCTCCACGCGTGTGCTGCGTGGAGGCGCTTGCATGCTTGGAGGAGGAGCAACTAGATCTTCATCTTCATCAGACCACTCGATCACCATGGCCCTCCATGTTCTAGTGGTCTGGTCACCACCAAGCGAGATGCCACCTAGTTTGAGGGGAGCGGCAGCTGCCATTTTTCTCTTCTTCTGGGCCGGCTCATCTGCCGCTTCCCTCTTTCCCTAGATTTTCTCTGTCACCGGGGGGTGAACTCTTTGTCCGGCCAGCATCGGCGCCTCTGGATTCTGATGAGGCGTTGGCCGCATCTTCCTCAGGCTAAGCCGGTGTCCGGGCATCTACTCCCCTCGGCCAATCACCCCTTGACACACCAAAAAAATACACCACTCTTTCCTACGAATGGATCTTTGCCTAAGTGAATCAGATCACTGCTCGGTAATGCTTCAGGATTAAAAGTATCGGGAATGAAAATCGAGATGATTACCTTAGGAGGCGGATATGTGCAATTGAAGGCCCTCGTTTGCTTTGGCTAGACAAAAGAAATATTGGGAGCAAATAGCTCTGCGGCCTGTTCTAGGACATTTTTCTTCGTCAGCCGTTCCGTCCTCTCCCGGGTCCTGTCATCATCACCTCTGAAGTCAAAGCCCGGGTGGGCCCTCTCCTTATAGGGCTGGACGCGGCGCACTATGAAGCTTGTTACCACCTAGTTCACCTACTAATTTCCATGCCTTTAATCTGGTCGAGGAGCTATCTACACGCTCATCCCTGATCTCTGATCAAAGCATTTTGGCTACGTTGTTCCCAATTTGTGGTGGATGGATCCACCCAAGGAAACATACTCACTGCACTACCTAGTGAGTGCATCCCCATGCTGTCGGCAGATCTTGCCTCAGAACCTCAAAGGCCACAACTTGGGCAGCCTCCCAAGGAGTCTTTCATTTCGATTCTGCCTTCCACTCCTGCCAGAAGGGCGGTTGTGTGTAGGCTGGTATAGTGAGCCTGCACCTCATACCATGGTTATCCTTCCAAGTACTCTTCGATCCAATGATAAAGGGGCAGTTCATGGTACCCCGCAAAGTGCAGAACTCTCCACAAGAGGGTAGGTGTTCCAAAAATATTCAGGAAATTCTCACATCCGACGGGTGTTGCCATCTGTACCATCAACATGTACACTCGGTGAGACAAGGCCATAATGGATAAGAGTTACATAACTGAGTAAGAAATTTATAAGGGGAGGAACAATTTAATTATGTGAATGGTAATTATCATGATGCATGCTCGTTCTGAACGTTCTCACAAAATTAGGAAAAATTTGTTTCTAACGGTAGACACGGTGGCATACACACGTTCTCTCATATATAGCGTAACTAGTCGAGCTACACGTTTTGTTGTTAGTGTACCTGCATAAGAATTTCATTTCAGCCCAAACCCATAATGAAATATGCAGAATGTAAATTTAAATACTTCCATATATGTATACCCACACATATACTTCCGTATCAAGCTACCCGACAATAATTTAAACCCACAATTAAATACGTACCATATACATGTGCAAGCATGCATACATAGTCCGTACCAAAGCTAACTCTCCTCGACCGCACACTCACATCTTGCGGTCATACCACTCATCATCTTACCTTGGCGTAGAGGCATTTGATCCATACATTACCATTCAAGTGAATGGCATCCATACAATAGCATGCCTTATGGACGACGAAGTAAAAACCCCCATGTTAGTACTTAAATAGCCACCTAATAGTCCTTAATTTAGGCATAAGGAAAGTGATCATTGGCACACTTTAGATTTCAATTACCTATTAATATAACTATCAGTTGCTAGAGAAGGGTTTTTGGATAACAAAAACTTTTGTTTTAAATACACATGTGACAATTAATGTTGAATCTTGCTCTGATGCCAGCTGTCACAGAACCGACCAATTTATAAGAGTACAAGTACAATGGCAGCCCACAAGCGGTCACACTATCATACTTGAACCCATATAAACCTGGTAGTCCATCGAGTACCACGACGGGTCTCGATAAATGATTTACAACAACCAAGATCGTACAGGATTCAACATACATGCCACATATTACATAAAGTTCACAGATACATTTTCATCATCAGAGTACGACTAAAAGTTATTATAAACCAAGTTTGATAGACAAAGCGGAAGCAATTAAGTTTGAAAATAAAGTTTCCAACATAGTTTGATACAGTGCCAAGTAGGATCACGGTCCACAAAAGCAAGGATAAGGATTAATAAAGAAGCCTACCCAAGGCTTACTCCTCATCCATGGCGGGATAGAAGCAACTCTTGCAATAATCATGATACACAGTGTCATCTGCAACAATGGGAAATAAAACCCTAAGTACGAGAAGGTACTCAGCTAGACTTACCCATCATAAACTAGAAATAAAATAACTCCAAGGATTATGCAAGGCTGTATAAGTGGAGATAGCTTGACAACATTTTGCATAAAAGCAATTGACTTCGTTGTACAATTTTGATTCCTTTATCAAGTTAATTATAACTATCCATCTCTAGATTAGCAACTATCCTGTGCCAAACATGTGGTATATCAATTTAAAAGCATACAATAGTAACCATAGCAGGTATTGTAATTCCATATTCATCCGAACCATCATGTTCCATAGCACAGTTACTACGATGTTGGGACTAGCCAAGTTTCTCACTATCTGAGAGAGATGGCGATTCGAATCGATTTCAACCAGCTGGGAATTTATTCCTAACACAAACCCAGGCATACCACGTGAAGGCAGCCTTAGGTCACCTTTGGTACAACTCAGGTCCACATTTTGCGGGTCTGTACCGCGCCGCACAATCTAGGGACACCTAGATGCCATGGATGTTCAGGCCTAGCCTGCCCTTGGGCTCAGTCTGATCGCCCCCCGCAAGGAGCGCACAACAGAACGGGTCCCTGGCCTGAGTTGAGCTACTCGGCTTTGCGGTCGGAACGAGTTATCCGGCCAGCTAAGTGATAGGCATGCATTCAATCTTGTCAGAAGCGCCAACAATGGTACGGTCCTTAATCGGCTTAGACAGAATCACATGAGTCATCCTACGCATAGACTCCGCCCGGCCTCGATTTTCTTTTACCCCATGGTTCTGTTCCACGATAGCAAATATAGCCAACCGTGCTCTGGTATCCACCTATATCTTGCAGGTGACAGGACATCACTCGACTTCTACCGGTCTAAGCATGGCTAAGCATATATTCGATCCTAGACCTATACCGGTTAAAGGTGTAATATCTAGACAAGGAATTTATATGCATCAAGTGGTTCCATTCAACTCTTATAACCTAATGCATCAATCATAAGTACTTAAGTAATCATTTGTAAAATACTAGGAGACTTAAAATGCTCCGGGGCTTGCCTCGCAGAAAGGAAGTGGGGCGGTGGTCAGGACACTCCGGAAGCTCTTTAGGATTCTGCTCCATGCCTTCGGGAGCTGCGACTTGAGGATTCTCCTGTTGGTCCCCTTCCTCTATCTCGTCGAATTCCAGCAACGTTATTTCTTTCTCCTGATCCTAGATGCATGAATATGGCATAAGATATTGAGAATGCATATATGTTAACAAGTGCATCATGTTCTACTGAGTAGGTGCATATCTCTTCTTGATTATGCAATTAACTACTTCAACAATTTATCAACTATTTCACAAACAGCAGCTACTTGTTTTACTCATAATTGGAGTTATAATTATCCAAATGCAGTGATCCTAGACTTTCTGGAAAACTTATAAAATCACCTACAACTCTTATTTAATTCACAAAAGCTAATTCACAACTTATCTTAGGCAAAACAGACAATCATATCAGTGCTGTCCAGAATTTCCAGAGAGCAAGCAATTCAGAAATGTTAACTTTACACAGCTGTAACTCCTAAACCGTTTGACCTATGGTCCTGAAATTTTAACACAAGACATGCGATAAAGTTATCTACAACTTTGTTATTAACCATTTTTACAGTAAACATCATTTTTATCATGCAACTTATCAAACTCCAGAATCTGTCCGGAAACTATTCCGATTCACATTATAAAGTAATAATACTTCTACTTCATGTAATTATTCAAAGTTTCACAACACAAAGCCTACCAACAGTTTAAGCATACCAAATACACTCAAGAAAACCTAATGGTGAAGCCCAAACTATTTCTTTAAATGCCTTTATTATTTTATTTAGATACATAGGTTAAATAATAAATATATAACAAATGTGCATCATAAATTCTGAAAAATTTACAGTGCCTTACTAATGCTACCAAAGACCTACTGCAAAAGTTTCATGCCATTTTATATAGTAAAACATTCTATACAAAAAAGACAAGGCAGAAAGGCTTAAAATAGCAAAAATAGAAAACCCTAGTGAAAAGTGTCAAGCAATAGATTTCCTATTTTTCTTAGCATCCTTTTGGTTCTAGGATAACCTCCAACAAATTTCATGAATATTGGATTCCTAAATAATTTATAAACATTCATACAAGGATTACTTATTTATAAAAGAAAAATCAATAACTACAAATCTATGCATGCACTGATCCTCAAATTTTTACTAGGGCTCATGCATGTCAAGAATAGGTTACCACAAAAATTTCATAATTTTTGGAGCACAGGAACTCTAGATATAAAATAAACAAGTTTGCATGCATTCAAAAACACATTTCAAATCTCTATTTAAATCTTCCAAAATTTCTACTGTAAGTGTCAAGATCATATTTTTCTTAAATACTTCACTTCCTAAGGAACACTACCAAATTTATTTCACAATTTTTGAAGCTACTAAACTGGAGATCTAAAAATCACAAAATACATGAAATCAGGATTTAAAATGAACTAGCTTTCTGTCCTGATGTCACTGGCAAGTGGGACCCACTGGTCAGCTGGTCCACCTGTCAGTGAAACCAGAACAGAGCCGGCGGTGGCGCACAAAGCTAGTGTGGCCAGAGCTCGCCGACGGCGAGGTTGCCGGCAGTGACATCTTCACCCAGTGATCCCTACGACTTTTTGGACTTATTGATATACTTGGCCGAGACTATCGACGGAGCTACACACGGTGGCGGCGCTAATGGCGGCACGGCGAGGTGGGACGACTGGCAGTACGCTAGTGACGACCTCGGCGGCCCAACCTAAAGCTCGGATGAGCATCGCTAGACTACAAGGAACCTATTGCGCGCTCTATCATGGCCTGCGGTGGTCGGGTTAGGTCGGACCACGGCGAGCATGCGCGTAGCGCTGGAGCTCCAGCGAGCATGCGCGCGGCGCTGGAGCTTACCAGTTGCTATCAATGGGCACAGGTGGATGCAGTGGGTTGCTGAGGAGCTGGTGGTGCTGCTATGGTGACGAATGGGTGGCTCAGCGCTAGCTTGCGCTGGCTATGGCGATGGCGGAGGCGGGATGAACTCGGCTGCCGCTGTGGTTGCTTCGGCCGGCTGAAGGAGAAGGTGAAATGGGAAAAATGAGGGTGTGGATGAGTGCGGGTAGGTGTGGGCGATGTTAAGGCGCTCGCTGGCCTACCTTTGTCGTGCTGGGCAGGGCGCCAGCGACGCACGGCCAGCCGCTGGCTCCACGCGGTGCGTGAAGCCTGTCGGTGGTCGGCCACTGAATCGCGTCGCATTTCATTCAGTTAAGCAGCAACGGTGGCCTAACAGCGTGACTTGATGATGATTTAACCACTAAACCATAGCTCCTAAGCACAAACAATTAGAATAGAATTTGTAGACCCATGTACTAGCTACATTTCTTGTTCAAGAATCTCGTGCCAACTCCTAACCGAAATCAAGTTATATCGCCCTGAAGGTCAGCTTGTCAGGCTGTCAGTTACAATGACTTAGCAAAATTTTTATAAGTGTTGAAATGTTGGTTTTGCTGATTCTTGTGATCCAAATTCAAGCATGTTAGGAGCTAAATCAGTCAATGACCCAAAAATAAAATTTGTTCCCCTTGCCAAACACTACAACTTTGCTTTAGTGACCTCCTCCATGCAAGGTCCCTAGCACCTAGTTCAAACTTGGTCAAACATGTCACATTTAAATGATGATACTCTTCAAACTATGGCTTAATGACCTATTTACCCCTAACCATGAATATCAAAGTTGTTCATAATGATACTCTAAACATGTTTAAGTAAGTTGCAAGGTCATACAATCATTTCATGTATTAGTCACTCATAGTGCTATTTAGTTTAATCACATGAAATCTTAAGTGTTGGTTCAGGAAAGGTGACCTTCATGAACAAGGTCCTATTTGCTACCCTATGTGTTGTTAAATGTTTTTGTGACTCACATCCACCAAGTACATGTGTACACTCATGATCATTTGCATATGTACAAGGAAACATGCAATAACAAACAAATGTTGTAGATGTTTTAATCCAATGGTTCAATTGTAAATGATTGTTGATGAATGCTTGATGCTCATGCTCATGTTATGCAAGTCAAGTTATGCAAGGCTAACACCCGAGGTGTTACACTTGCCTTCTTTGTGCTCGCTTTCTTTGGGTTCACAGCTCTCCTCTTCGGTGCCATCTCTCAGATCTGGATGGGGACTGGCGCCGGTAGCGTGTGTGGGTGTGAATCTGAAAGTGCGATGGCTAAGGAGGAAGATGAAATGGCGAAGTGGCAAAGGTGGGAGCGAGGGGGGCGGCGGCGCCATTATAAAGCACTTTCCCTGCCCTCTCGCATTCTATGGTTTTTGGGAAACCGTGCCCATAGTTTGTGCTCTTGCTGAATTCTCCGACGTGGATTAATGGGCCACAGCCTGGGCTTTTGCTGTAACTACTAGCCCATGTTGCTCATTTACCGTCAGTCGTCAAGTTGTTACTCACCGAATTATCGCTGACTTCTCCTACCATTTATTGAGGCTCAGTAACTGTTACTGTATAGCCGTTCTTCTAGTTTCTTCTCCACGGTTGTTTTCCTCTAGTACCTCCGCTTGCGGCTCGGGGACTGGCTGCCTAGGTTGGCTAGTTTTTCACTGTTACTTTGTTTCTAACCCTGGCACCACAGTGACTCCAGTCACCTACTGTCAGGCTCAGGGAGTAAGTGGGCACACTTCACCTTGCAGGTGAATGTGCTTTTTGGGTCTACGCCCAGGGACTGGCTATCTGCTCGTCTGGTCCTCTATTCTTCTACTTTGGACCCTGGCACTAAATGACTATGTCATCTACTGTTAGGCTCAGGGACTAAGTGGGCACACTTCACCTCACGGTGAATGTGCTTACTTTTTTCTGGAAGACTCCGTGCCTCTCGAAGCTGAACAAGACTAAATCCTTCTCTCGTGGTCGAACTCTAAGTGGGCACACTTGGTCTACTACGAAGAAATTTTTTCTTCTAAACTTGAGCTCCTTACACCCTTATGACAAGCTGTGCTTGGGTTATGCTGCTCGGCTATGGTTCAAGTTGCTCGGTAACAGCACACGCTGCTCGGCAACTGCTCACAACTTCTCGACAACTCATCATGGTGGTTGGACCATGAGTTTGATTGCTCAACTTTGTTTGCACCTGCTCGGACAAGCTCAAGACGGCGTTGCACAATGGGTACAAGGTGCTTGGGGACTAGCTATGGGGGTATGACCCCGGATACCCATGGTAGACCACTTGGGTTGCGCCCTCAGGGGTGGCCCAACCCACAAGACAAATCCTTGCGGGGCATGACTCTGGTCGGTGCCTTCTGCAAGGCATCTAGAAGATATCCTAAAGATACTACGAGATCTGTTAGGATATGTATGATCTCAAGATTCCTGTAATCAGTTATTACTTTTCCAGTTATCTCTCAGATCTAACCGACTTGTAACCCTGCTCCCCGGACTATATAAGGCGGGCAGGGACCCCCTCCAAACTCACGCAATATCTTATGATAGCTAATACAAACCAATAGACCACTAGGAGTAGGGTATTATGTCATACTGACGGCCTAACCTGTCTAACTCGTGTGTCTCTATTGCCTTCTTGTTCTTGATCTCATGCTCCCCTGCTGATCAATCTACCTTCGTGGGATACCCCTCGGAGGACTGCCGATGATATTTAGTCAACAAGGGATGAGAGTCAATCCTGAGCCCTTCGATCAAACCGACATGAAAGAATGGCGTAGATGCAAACCCTAAGGCAGTGGAGAACTAACATCACAACAGGAGGCTGATAGGGGGCCCTACATGGCCAGCCAGGCCTATAAGTGGGGCTGGCCGGCCCCACCTGGTGGCCACCCCCTCTCTGCTTCATTGGGGTGCCTTCTGGTGTCCTCTGGAACCTTCCAAAGTTATTTTCATCGTGGATAATTATGATTTGATCCACCTTGACGATTTTCTAGATAAACCCTGCTGAAAACACAGATTCACCAAAACTTGTGGAAATTGTTAGTTAAAACCCCTAGACCTATGTTGGTGATCATTTTCATGCATTATATTGATGATTATTGATGGATGATAACTACTGTCAACAAACTCCCCAAAGCTTAACCTTTGCTCGTCCTTGAGCGATGCCAAACTCAACAATGGATCAGGAGTTGCATCAATGTTTTCACTCCTCAAAAGTACACATGCGTTCAATCAAGAATTCTCCTCTGGATTAGAACAAACTAATCCAACTTTCAAACTTACCCATATTACCTTCAACCATGGGGCTTTTAGCCTTCACTTGAGTCTTGAGCAATTGAAAGACAGAACGATCAAGTCAAGCACTATGTCTCAAGTTCTTTGTTCAACCATTATTTTAGAGTTTTTATAAGTTTTCAAAATAAAACTTAGAGTTTCCATCGTATGACACTCTCAAATCTCTCAATATATGTAGTATTTCTGGATCCTTACTAAGGCAATAATAATGTTATGCCTTTCTCTTCCTACAACTAAGGCTTATGTGGGGCTCATAGGAGTGGAGAAAGCATGAAAGTGCATACTTGCAATATATATATCATAAAGTCAAACCTCAGGATCCAAAGAGAGTTAAGTCATATGATCAAATCAAGATGTGCATGTATGTGGAATATGGTGGATACATATGGTGGCTAAGCCTAATTGTACTATGCTCCTTGAAAACATATCTCTCTTTTAAACATTGAAAATATTTGCAAGAAAACATGGGCTATCTTATTCATTTCTCATCTTTTTTTGGGCAGGCATCTAAGTACCCATTGTTTTACATTTCTCGAACACTTGTCCATTTTTCTCAATACTTTTTTTGTGAATAACTTTTGCATAGCCCATGCTTCTTCTCTGTAATAAACTTTTGAGAGATAACAACAAGAACTTGGAGCATTTATTTGAGTGGAAACCTATCAAGCATATTTTTGTGTTCACCCCCAATGTAGGAGTAGAACATTTTTTGGTAGATCTGGAAGGCATGTTTTTGTGCCTACCCCTAGTATAGGAGTAGTGCATATGTGAGTGGTGTGTACATGATCTTGATTTTAAGAGCTTGACAAACCTCTCATAAGGGTCAACAAAGCTTGACTAAACTCAATGCAAAACAATGTAATATATATGAGTGGAGGTTTTCCTAGCCTAAATTTCATGTTTGGCTCTGGTAGGAATTCAAGCTTTATCATACAGGAACTCATAATGTAGCATTTTTATGTTTTTCAAAAGATAAATCTTCAGAACTTTAGTATCACTTGGAATAAGATAAATAGCAGCTCAGACCTTCTCATATCATATCTGTCAATTACCTAGACTTAGATCAAGCATATGCTACCCACGAGTTTCAAGTTCAAAGCAAATTCTCATATCAAATCAATTTTATCCAAAACTCATGAAAATTCATGGCTGAAAACTAGGTACTTGGAAAGAATTACAACAGAGCAACTATTCATCATTTCCATTATGAAAGATCATCTTCAAAGTTCTTTTTATTTATTCAGCTCTTAAAAACATAAATTAAAGCAAACTTTATACACACTCTTTTTATTTTACTTTCATTCTTTAGATCACACATTACTAATATATATATATATATATATAAGATAAAGATATTTTTTATTTTGTTTTCAATTATGCATTTTTTAATAGAAGACAAACTCAAAAATAATTAGAGGAATAAAGTACTATAAAAGAAAATTTTACCATAGACAAATGGGGATCCTCCTCCCCCAAGCTAGGTGTTGCTGTAGTCGGTATGAAGGGTCGATGCTAAAATTCTGGAACAAGTAGTTCTAGTTCTCATTTCTGCTGCTGCTAGTTTTGCTGGATGTTGGCGATGGTGTGTCCCATGTTTACCTGCCAATGAGACTGCTAATGAAGTGTGTTATGTATGGCATGTTATGTTTCTTTCAATGGTGGTCAGCCTATTATCATGGCGGTGGTGCTCCAATCTGTTGGTCATGGTAGCCTCGGCCAGAGAAAGACATGTCTCCCCTGGTGGTCACTTGATACTTCTTCATAGTGTTATTGCTGGTAGTTGTCGAAGTTTCTGTGGTGCCACTACTCACTTGAACCTTGTTGCTAGGAGCCTTCAGAGTGATGAGGGGATGGTTGATGCCAACTAGCTTGCTCAGTCTAGTACATGCCAGAAGATCCCTGGTTGATCCTAGCCCGCATAGCTGGTGTATGCTGGTCCTTCAGGAATTGAGTCAGTGCCACTGGTATCGAGGCTGCGGATCACGAGTCAGCCTCGTAGAAGCACTTCTGCAAGGTGCTGCCTCCTTAACCTATAGATCAAAAG